>NW_004524686.1:5254673-5258364 GCF_000260255.1 Octodon degus | reverse complement strand
ATATATATTTGTTGATAAATCTTTGCCTGTGTGTTAGACATTCACCACATCCATGGCTTCCTTGAAGGGAAATTAATGAGCAAAGTTGTAAATCGCACAGAAGAACAAATCTCTAGGAAGGATAATTCGCTCTGCTTCTGTTTGGGGAGATAAAAGATGAACTCGGTCTTCTCGCTCCATAAGGACCTAGCCAAGTGGTGGCTACTAGGTGCCTTTATGTCAGGAATTACCTCTTTTCTCTGGAGAGTTTGCTGGATTAGAATCTTGAGAGGAAGCTGGGGCTGTGATTTCATTGGTCTCTGTTCTCTTTGTGGCGGGCAGTGCAAAAAGAATCCTCCCAAGCCCCGAGCCTAGTTCTGCGGCAGAACCAGCTAAGCAGCCTTGAGCGCCTTCCTTTCCCTTTCTTGATCGGTTTCCTCATATGTAAAACAGGCAGGGAAGCAGGAGGAATTGGAGTCCGATAAAGTGGTGCCATTGTTGTTTTAGCCACAGGGCCCTTATTTCCAGCTAAAGCTTTCCAGAACCCCAGATCTGCAAAACAAATTGAAGTGCACGGGCTCTGGTGGAACTGTGCAGGGGAGGGGAGTGTTCAACATTCAGGCCCAAAGCATGGAAGCTTCAGTCCAGTACAACTCACTTCTCTTCCCTGCTGCCGAAAATAAAAAACATTATCTTGCAACTGGATTTAAAACTTGCAAATGTACTGATGGATGAAATCTTTTCTCTTCTTAAAAGCAATTTAGAAATCAGACAACCTGCAGCACAAAGCCATGGATGTTTCCAAAGGGAGTGAGACACGCTGAAAGGGTCACCCTGGCTTCTAAGAAGGCAGTAGCACAATGGCCTCTCGGAAAGCAGCAGTGTCAGAGTTTATTCCCCCACTGGCACCGCCCCAGTCGGTGGGGGAACTGCTTTAGCCTCCCTTTCCTGGAGTCGTTGAAGATCAAACTCAGTCCATAATTGCTAGCATTTGGAGCCCCAGAATTACTTACAGGTATTTTATTGAATGCGAAACACTGCGAAGTATACAAATAGGAAAGTGGATATGACAAGTGCCATCCTGCCGCTGGGCTTTGGAGCGACAGGGCCTAGAGAGCGGTGAGACTTAAGGACTAGGCCGCTTGCCCCTTTGCTCCCACCACAGTGGTACAGGTTCAAGCCCAGACCGGCCTGGAGGAGCTGGAGGTCTGTGGCCCTGGGGTGAGGTGAGCAGGGAGCTGGAGGCCTAGCCTGAGCACTGCAGGCCTGGGGAGGAGGCCTGGGTGGGGAGCAACGCGTCGCCTCGGTAAATCGAAGCGGATGCCCTCCTATCCTGTGCTGGACAGTGGGGGATGGGGCCCAGGGTCTGGGGGTGGCAGTACTGATGTCTTCGGGGGAGGGGTGGCGCTGCCTTCCCAGCGATACCCGACCTTTCTTGGAGAGGTGGGATGGGTTTAGTCTCCAGGATCTGCAGTGATGTGTAAAAAGCGGGCACGACCCCCGAAGCCTCAGAAAGCCCCCGCCCCTCCCCCCGAGGCCCGCCCCAGCCTGCAGGTGAATGGCTGGTCCGCACAAAGGAAGCCGGCTGGAAATGTGGAATTTGGACCAATTTACGGGGGACTGTCCCCTAGTGTCCCAGCAGACCCCAAGCAAAGAAACCTGTGGTCAGGAGTGGATGAGGATAAAAACAGTACACCAGGCCAAAGCTTGTTGGAAAGGCCGAGTTTAGTTATTCTGGGATAGCGAGGTAACAGGATTAAAGGGATTAAGGAAATCACCTCAAACAGCTGAGGAGGGGGTAAAAAAACACTGGTTCTATTTGTTTTTTTTTCTAGGCCCCAAACAGATACGACGGGGCCGCGCGGTCCTTCGGGCGCGAAACGAAAGCCTCTTCGGGGGCACAGTGGACTGGCCAAGGGTCAGGGACAGGAGGAAAGTGGAGTGAAAGGAGCAGAGGGCCAGCCGAGGATCTGCACGAAAGGGAACCTCTACAAGAAAACAAGAGGACTTCACTGACACGTTAGAAACAAGAAGCCAAGCAAGTGTCTTAGAACCCCCTCAATCTACCCTTACTTTGGTAAACTACGTCTTACAATGTGGAGCGCTTACTCCGCGGGCCGCTTCAGCTGCTACGGTTGCAATCTATTCATTTCCTGCCTGGGATGCCTGTAGCCATTGATTTTAATAGGACCACTGAGATTTCCGGAGGGTTTTCGTTTCGTAAATGTTTCAGGTGGGCTCAAGTGTCTTCCCTCCCCGGTGCACAAAGGTAAAGGTGCCCCCTCTCTGGTCGGTTTCCGCGGCTCTAGTGGCTAAGCGTCAGCCACTACTTCCCGGGACGCTCACGGCGATCAACAAGTGCGTGGCCGCGCGCGGCTGTGCGCCTCGGCCAGCTCCCAGGAGACACTCTCTGAAGCCAAACCGTTTCTCCGGTGGAGTCTCTTTCGCTGGAGACTTCTGGGAGCTGGTCTGTCTTGGATCACCAGTAGTTGAAAGGAAAAACATTTCATTTCCGATCACGCGCTCTTCCCCCGCAGCCCCACTTTGCCCTCCGGATGGCACCTCAGTTAAAAAACCAAGGGTTAGTTCCCTCCCCAAACCGCACCTAGTATCGGGCCCGCAAAATTACCAGGACTCCATCTTGTTGGTTATAAAATTTATTGATCTCTCATTTAGGAATTAAGAGTAAAATCTTGAAAAACCTGAAACAAAATAGCCCCTTCCCCACCACCCAAACGAAATCCGAACACATTAGCGTGACAAAATAGCAAACAAATCACGACAGAAAAATCACCAAGTCAACAGCCTAAAAGCTGACCGGACAGAAGCTGTCCTGAAGCCAGGGGAGGCGAGGCGGGAGACAACGCGCACACCTGGCTATAAATTAACATTGGCTTTAGCTGCCGCGCCACTCGGCGCGGTCAGCCCCCCGAAAACCACGAGGAAAAGATGCAACGCGACTGGGGGCGGGGGCGTCGCAATTCTCAGGCCAGCCTCACCAGAGAGTCTGTTTCTCCCGTTCACTCACTCCTCCATTAATAGCAAACTAACGCGACAACATTTTCAAATGCAACTGAAGAACCCGGGAGAAGGAGGAGGAGGAGGAGGAAGAGGAGGAGGAGGAGGCTGCTTTTTCTTTGCAAACATCATCGTGGTTCCCAGCCTACAAAGGGGGAGGGAGGAGCAGTGGCAAGGAGCAGGCAGTTCTAGAAAGTCCCATTTCCGCTGCTCCCGACTTCTTTCTGCTTTTGTACAAAACCCGACAGCTACAGCAAAACTTTCTGTCCTCCCCATCTTCGGTACAAGGCAACAGTCCCAGGCAAGCAAAGCTAAACAACAAGGCGTCCCAACTTGGGGGTGTGGGGAGGGGTGGGGGTGAAGGGCGACGAGCTCGGGCCGGAACTCAGATGTGGGTCAGCGGCACCGTTCCGTTGACCGCAGTCCCAGCGCCCTGGTAGTGCTGGTGCACGCCGTGCAGGCGGCCACCGGGCAGTGGCGAGGCGGCGTCGGCCGCATCCCCGCCTGGCGGCAGGTACATGCTGATCATGTCGCGCAGGTCACCGAGGCACGCGCGCTGTGAGTGCGACGCGATGGCGGGCGGCGGCGAGCTGGGCTCCGACTTCACCACCGAGCCCATGGGGCCCAGGCTCATGGCGGCGGCCGCAGCGGCAGCGGCAGCGGCGGTGGCGGGCTGCTGCCCATAGGCGGCGGC
>NW_004524686.1:5238216-5254573 GCF_000260255.1 Octodon degus | reverse complement strand
GGCCGCGGCGGCGGCGGCGGAGGGCGCCATGCCCCCGTAGCCCGAGGCGGCTGCGGCGGCCGCCGCGGCGTTCATGTAGCTCTGCGCGCCGGGTGGCATCATTGGGCTGTACTGGAGGCCGGCCATGTCATAGCGGTGCATCTGCGGCAGCGCGGGCGGCGGCGGCGGGCTGCTCATGCTCGGGGGCTGCGCGTAGCCCAGCTGCTCCTGCACCAGCGAGTACGCGCCGTTGGCCCAGCCGTTCACGTGCGTGTACGTGTCCAGGCGCTGGCCCACGCCCACAGGGCTGCTGGCGGCTGCAGCTGCAGCGGCCGCAGCCGCGGCGGCAGCTGCGCCCGGTGGCAGCAGGCCGCCAGGCAGCGAGTACTTGTCCTTCTTGAGCAGCGTCTTGGTCTTGCGGCGCGGCCGGTACTTATAGTCCGGGTACTCCTTCATGTGGACGGCGCGGAGTCGCTTGGCCTCGTCGATGAACGGTCGTTTCTCGGCGTCGGTCAGCAGTTTCCAGTCGGCGCCCAAACGTTTGCTGATCTCAGAGTTGTGCATCTTGGGGTTCTCCAAGGCCATCTTGCGCCGCTGCCCGCGGGACCATACCATGAAGGCGTTCATGGGTCGCTTCACCCGGTCCTGGTCACTACCCCCGCCACCGCCGCTCGCGCCACCACTGCTACCGCCGCCTGCGTTCGCGCCGCCGGCTGCGTTCGCGCTACTCTTGCCTGAACCTCCGGGGGCGGTGGGGCCTCCAGTGCCCGCGGCTGGGGTGGGCGGCCCCACCGGGTTCTTGAGCTCAGTCTCCAGCAAGCTGTACATTGCCGGGGAGGGAAGGAGGTGCGCCAGCGTGGCGGGAGGAGAAGGCGCTCCCGGAGCTGGAGCGGCCACAGTGAAAAGACCAGAGGACTCCGTCGGAGGGGCGCTTGGGGGCCGGTGGGCCTGCGGAGTGGGTGGGAAGGGGAGGCTTCCTGGAGCGCTCCGCGCCAAGTCAGAGGAAACCCGCAGGATACTCGCACCTGATGCGTTATCTCCAGCCGGACGCCTTCACTGGCTGGCCGAGCTCTTGCCTGGCTCCTTTATATACCTGCTCGGATCCCCGGGGGTTGGGGCTCGATCCGCCCCTCGCCACCCGTAGGCTCATGATTGACAGGCTAGCAGTGATGAGTCCTGGCCAATCATCACCAGGCCCCCATTTGGCCCAGCTGGAAAGAAAAAGTTCGGGGAGCCCTTTCGTTCACCCCCCACACCCCTCTTGGACCGAATGACGTGATCAGAGTTATCCAGGAGGCGGGAGTCCTGGAGACCACTCAGACCACCAATTAGGGTCTCAAGAAAGTTGGAAAGAATGAAACTCCAGGAGGTGGGGGGGCACACCAGCAGGATTAGGGGGAGGGGCAGTGGCCAAGGGGTTCAGAAAACAACTTTGCAACCCTGTCAAGGCAGACCGACGCCCCATCCCGAGGCCAATGTACAAAGCTAGCACGGCGTGCCCACGGAGGACTTCCGAGCACTTCTGCGGCAAACGATAGGAACACTGGGGACCCCCAGTTACCCGGGCTGGCTTGGAGGGACCTACGAGCAATGGAGGTGCCTTAGGCTGTGTGCCTCCAAGAAGCCCTCCCTGGAATTGGCCCCAGGCTTCCCACATCCTCCACCGGGAGAGTCAGTGTGAGCAGGACGTTGCAGTAGTCACGGGATACCGCACAAGAGACAGGCTTGAGAAGCGCGGAGTGGAACCTGCAGGCAATGAGCCTCTTCCGGGCTTCGCAAGAGGGTGAGCTGCCCGCCGCCCACCACCAGAGCCTGGCGGAAGCTCTCGCTCGCGGTGCGCGGGGAGTAGGTGTTGGACCGAGGGAGTGAACCGGCCTCCGCTCTCTCGCTCTCGGCCCCCGCTTAGCGGCCCCTTTTTGTCTCTGCTCTCTGGCCATTTGGGTTTTTCCAGTCTGATGCCCCTGAGGGGGAGGGTCGGGCCCCTTGGAAAATCCGTTTTCATGGCAACACGGAGCCTCTGTGAGTGAAAGAAACGTTTCTTAGAAGGGGGGCTGTGACCAGAGCTGAGCCGGAGCCATCCTAGGGTGGACCGCCGGGCCCCCTCCGGTGGCCACGCACCTGCCGGGACCGCTGAGCGCAGCTTTCCGCGCACCGCCTCCCCCAGAAGCAAGCACTGCTAACGGATTCGGTGCTCCTTCTTTCTTGTTTTACAGCCTTCCTGACTGGAGCCCTGGAGACTTGAAGCAGGACATTCAGTCGCTTATTGGGCTGTCTGCCACAGATGAGCGGCACTGGAACCCGGCTGCAGAGAGAGGGAACCCTGATTCTCCGCTGCCCCTCCAATGAGTAACACAGCATTTGAAATTCCCGGAGCCGCCTGAGGCGGCAAGTGGGAATGAGAAGCCACCTGGACAGCTGTGGCAGAAACCGAAATAAGGTGTGGGCAGTGTGGGGTCTCACCTCCCCCCTTAACCCTGTGGAAAAGTGAGGAACTAAAAGGAAAACGTCCATCCTATAAATGCGTGGGGGGGGTCGGGTTCTAGCTTTTGTAGTTTTAATGCAAGATGTAATGATCTCCAGAAGCTTGCATTCCGGGCTCTTCCCTCTTTTTCTCTTGCACTACTTAAAAAGTTAGCTGCGGCAGCTTGTAGGGCGCTGATCAGCCCTGTACCCTCAGCGAGGCCGACTGCCGGCACCTGAATCCCGTTCTCAGATCGCATCACCTTCTGGAAGTTTGGGGTTCTGAAATCGACCCCTTAAGTTTGCTTTCCACCTGGTCTGACGTTTCCGCAGTCAAGGGTATCGATCGATTGGGTTGGTGCACGAATTTAGGGTCTTACAGTAAACTATCTGGAAAGGTTCTGTTATGAACAGAAACGTGTTGTTTGTCCGCATACACAGGACAATCCTCACCTGCACCGGTTTTCTTGACAAGTTGACTGACAAAGTCTATTTTTTTTCCTGAGGCAAATCCACTGGCCCTTAAAGAAGCCGATGTGCAGTGGCCCCGGCCCTCCTGCCGCCTTCCCTCCGAGCCATCTCTATGCTTTTCTGGGCCTCCGAGGCTGTTGCTAAGAGCGTTTTAGGAAACTACCCAACCGACGCGCGGCCTGGCGTCCAGTAGCCTGACAGATGTCAGGATTCTTTCCAAGTTTTAGGACCCAAGTAAGCCGTTGTGGTGACAGCCCCTGGACTGCCTCTTTTCCAAGGCGGAGGTTTCAGGGCTAGTCCCTCCTTCCTCCCCTAAAATCGCTGCTCCGGTCTGGTTGTCATTTGATTACATCTAGTCCGTGGCTTAGGCTTACTTGAGCTCAGTTTCACATTCATCCTCCTTTGGATTTAAATTTACAAAGGTCTTTTGCCGGGAACAGGCACGTTCTCCCGCTTCCTGCAGAGGCTGTGATTAAACCGATCTCCGCGCCGGGTGACTGGGTGACTCTGGGGGTGGTCTTCGTAGCCCGAAGTACCAAGCCGAATTTCCCTCCAAACTTCCGAGGAAACTTTTTGAGTCCCATTACACTTCAGTAGACAAGGTTAGCCTTGTGGGCGTGGGGAGATGAGGAGTGAGGGTGGAGCCAGCAGTTCTTTCGGCCCACCCAGCTTCGAAGACTCAGCACCAGCTCAGCAATGCGGCTGTCGCCTAGTCTGGGAAAGTGTCGTGGCCGGTACCGTTGCCCAAGTGGCTTCAGTTTCGGAGACTGCTTAGGGGAGGGAGGCCGTACAGTGGTCGAGGAAGGAACTGTAGTTGTCTGGGATGAACACCTCGCATCCAGCAAGGAAAGCAGAACCCGGGCAGACCCAGGACCCGTCTTTTGATTCTCTTGTGGAGAAGAGGGCACCCTCGCAGCACTCTCACTGTCCCCGCTTTCTGGAGCCCGTGGGCGGTGCGCCAAACCTTGGATCCTAGCCTAGGAAATCACCCTAACCCTCCGGATCCCAGCCTCCTGTGTTCCCAAGAGAGCTAAGGCTCCCTCCATCGGGGCCGGGAATGGGGCTTCCAGGACGCAGGGCGCGGCAATAGCGCCGTTTGTTGGCTCCAGTTGGAAACTTCACCCAAAGTCCCCCGCTCCCCCTTCTCACTCTCCTGGGCTTCCAGGTCACCCCTACCCTAGAAAGAGAGACAGCCGGTTTTATGGAGGGGTGCCTCGCTTTAGAGGGCGGGTTATCCCTGAATTCTTGGTATCCAGACTCTAGCTTTACGGGACCAGGCGACCCTGGGTATGTGCCCTATCCGTTCACCCTTCCTCCTGTCCTGTAAACCTTGGCAGAAATCAAAGGGGGATTCTAACAGCCTCATATCTGCAAAGTTTGCCTGAATGAGTATGCTTCAGGACTCCCGCGAGGGGCTTTCCCGCGTTGATTCTTTTTCAGGAACAGCTCATTGAAGAACATTTTTAGGGTCCCGGGCCGGGTTTGGAGCCAATCTGCTAGGGGATGTGCCTTCTGAATGCTGCCTATGGAGAGGCAGATTGAGTAGGTGCCTCCTGGGGCAGTATGGAAAATGGGAAGTGTTGGAGTTTGCCTAGGCCAGCTGAGGTCAGCAAGGGTGGCCCGCCTGCAAGCCCAGTGTTTCCCTTTTATGTTCATTAACTGCATTCTAGCCCCCTTGCTGGGGCCACCTTTGAGAAGTCCAGAGCACTTATCCTCAGAATCTCAGAATCCCTCTGCTTTCTAGCAGTCAATAAAAACTTCTGGTTCTAAAGGCAGTCATTCTTGTTTCTTCCTTGAAAACATGCTTTGACTATTTAAGTGTTTACCCAAGATTGTGTATTTGTGCCACATTGAGGGCCTTGAGCTAGAAATCAGAGGCAGGCACGGGCCTATTGTAGAACCATCTTTTGGAAAGTTGGAAAGGTCATTATTATGCCAACTGGCTGGAAGAGAAAGAACCTTCCAGTTGCCAGTGAATTCATTAGAAACCTCACCCACTTTCCACCCTGCCAAGCCAAAGCACCTTTCCCCAGCATCCAAAGGAAATCATTTTCGTTACAAGTCTTTCAGGAGCTCAAAGCTCTAGGTTGGTCTTATAAGTTTGGAAACAATAACCAGGTTAAGTCTCTTTTAAAAAAAATAAAAGAGCACTGTAGTAGGCTGAGGTAGTAAGATCATGAGTTCAAACCCAGCCAGGCAACTTTGAGACTTAGCCCTGTCTCAAGATTTAAAAATTTAAAAAGAGACTGGGGTTATAGCTTTGTGCAAAAGCCCTGCATTGAATCCTTTGTGAAGAAATGGTGGCGTTTGGGGAGAGAAGTGGCTAGGAGCTCCGAGCCAAGTGGAATAAAAATAACCTGTTGAGGATACAACACTCTTCTCTGCTACTGTGGTTCCCCTCATTTGGGGGAGGGGCAGGTATTGTAAATAACGAGTTTCTGAATTCAGTTCACGTGGTTAGCTAAGCCGCTGTTCGTAAATATGCTTGAGTCCCTCTGACTCACACCTCTGTGCACAGTTGTAGGGACTATTTCTGCATATAGGCAGCTAAGATACTCATTACCCTGCTTTCTGCTCAGGCAGAAACTGACAGGAATTTGACCACCTTGAATTAAACTGCACCCTAGTCAGCAACTGCCTCCTAGCCAGAGGAAGAAAGGCTCTGCCCAGGATCTAGGTCCCATTTCCGGAGGGCCTTCCTAGCCACTGATGTCACCTGCTTTGCCTCCCTGAGCACGTTTCTGTCCAACCCCATGCATTTTTTCAAGAGCTTAGATACCCAAGCCCGCAGGACTTCGGGGCATCTTCAGGAACCGGCATCCTGCTGCTAGGCCTGCCCTGCTGCCTGCAGGCCCTATCTCTTTCTACACTACCTGCCACACGAACTGAACCAGATGACCTATAGGAAGATGGGAGTTGGAAAATGATCTTAGTGATGAGTGCGTTGAGTTACTCCATGGCTTCACAATTTCACAAAAGTCTTTGCATAGGGAGGAGCACATGGCCACTAGACCTGGCAACCTTTACTTAGAAGGGTGCCTGGAAGCTCATTGCACTGCAAGGCGCCAGGCAGGACATATGCCCTAGCCTGGGGGGGGGATGCAGGATGTTGGCAGGGGGTGGGGGTAAAGCATCCTGGAGAAAATGCAGGATCTCAAGTCCTCATCTAGCTCTTCCTCATTCTTTCGTTCTTTCTGTTTTTCATTTGCTAAGAAAGTGGAGAGCCTTGAAATTCTAATCCTAGAATTTTTATGTTCTCTTCCTTCTCTGCTGTCATTTATCTTTACGATGCTAAACTTTCTTGGCAACCTACTATGTCCTAAGCACAGGTTTGAGACCTTGCCCTTTCCCACTCTGCAGCGGAAGGTGCAGGTGGCCTGGGAAAGCCTCCCCAGGACAGGGACCAGAGCATAGGAGGCTTCACCTGGAGCTTCCAGCCTCTGACGAGCTGAGCTGGCGGGAAGCGCACTGTGCTCTCCTACGGTCCTGCCTGATCCAGCAGCTGCTCCCGGGCTGCAGGGGCCACGCTTGTCCACTCTCAGGCGCACTTTCTCTTGGCGATTCCGAGCCCAGCGGGCCAGGGGCTGACGGAGGGGCACCCGCATGCCTGGAACCCTGGATGTCCCTCATTCCAGTGCCGTGATCTGGGTGACCGTGCGTGCAAAGATCGGAGAATCGGGCGAAAGTCGCGATCCGGGAGCGGCTCGCTTGCCGCCCTTGCCAGGCATGAAGGCTGCTCATCCTTGCTGCGACTGTTGCCTCGCAGGCCGACAATCAGATGTGGCGTCCGAGGTCTGTGGGAGGCCTAGCCGGGCTGGCATACTGGTGTCCAGGCCACTGTCACTTCTATTCCATTTCTTCGGAAAGCATCACCAGGTTAGGACCAAGAGGCTTTGTTAACGTGTGTTTGTGTAATTAACATGGTCTCCCCTTTTTATTTATTTATTTATTTTAATACATTTCCTCCCCCAGCAGAGCCAAGCTTGCATTTGAAAAAGCAAGGGAAGAATGGCCCAATAACCCCTTCTAATGGGAAAAAAACTGCCCCTTTTGTGGAATAGTTTCTTTACAAAGCCAACAACCAACCTTGTTTTCTAGTTCCAATAGCTATCCTTTTATGAGTTATATTATTAAAGAAATACAACACTAATTGTACCGATTTAACTTGTTAATTAGTTGCAAATAAACTATTCATTAGTGGTAAAATAAAATAAAACTCATGTGCCTAGATATCATTCCACATTCACATATTGTAGTGTGTGCATAGCATAGGCGTACTAAATTAAGTTCCTAAAAGGTTTCTCCTCAGGATAAATAATTAAAATATATTCTACTTTAATTGACATTACAGAGGACATAAATGAACTTTTCCTTTTAGAAAGAAATAGCCATTTCTAAATAAAGCTTGCAGTCTGGAGAATGGAGGCTTCAGCCAAATGAATAGTCATTACTACCTTTTCAACGACGTGGGCCTTTTGATCAGAAAAGAAATTAGCTCTAAAAAACAGACAATGGAAGCCTGCCCTGCAATAGGAAGAAAATTAGACGACCAAGGCTCTTCACAACACCTATTTCTATAAACCATAGAGCTCCTTGCTTTTCAATTACAGCTGTTCATTTCATATAAGGAAAAGGGGAAAAACAGGCCTCTAATGTAAACTCGCTTTCACCATAAAGCCTTGCTTCTGGCTCACAGCCTGGCTGCCTCCTTACTATTGTTTTTAGTCTTCTCATCAATTAGCTAATACTATATATTTTAAATGACTCTGGGGGTATTCAGACTTCCTCCTCTAGTCCCCATGCAGACAAAACCCAAGCTGGACTCCTGTGAAAGGGCTACCATTCGGTGCCCAGACACTTAAATGTACAAAGTTTAATGTTTTTATTGTCCCTCACAGAGAAACCATATTGAAAACCCTGCTTTTTTTCCCCTATATTTCTTACTGCATCACTGAAAGGCCCAATCGAGGTGATGACAGGGGGAGGTACACAAATGAGCAGCTTTCAGTATTGCTTCTAACTATTCCCAGGGCTCAGTCTATCTTTAGGTAATTTCCTGTGCCCTTTACACTTTGGTATATGCATATTTTGAAAATACCAACTTTGAAATTTGCCAGCTCCATTGGTTTGCTGTCATTAGATATAATTTCATTTAAAAAAATTTTCTTCACCGTTTTGGTGGCATTATCTTCCCTGCAAGAAAAAAGTCCTGTTTGAGTGGGGTGCTACAAAATAAAACCTTTCAGCACACATAAAGTGATAATATGCGGAAAATATTCAGTAATAATACCAGTGGAGTCTTAGTAAGCCTTTTAATGTATGGCTAGAAACATCCAATTAGAGTTATGGGCTAGAAAGGCTTTACTCCCTTTGAAAGTAAAATACTTACCTATTTAATCTTTATAAATCATTATGTATATTTCCTGAAGAGCTAAACAGTAGCACAATCCAGCAGAATTATTTTGGGTTGTTAGTGTTTGTGATTATGGTAAGAAAATGACTTAGAACAGTTTTTAAAATACAATTAAGATAATTTATTCACAAAATAAGGAGATGGTGTTATATAACTATAAAGTCATTTAAATAAAACAGCACAGTAGCCATGACCTTGTCCCTGAGGGGTATCATTCTTATTACTCTTTAAGACAACTTAAAGAGAGATAGCTGGTCAACTTAGAAGGAATGGCTGAGGTAGAGCCGGTAGGATGGCTATTCAATGGATTTCTAAAGAACAACCACAAAAAAGCTACCGTAATGTTTCTTTTGTTCCTTTTATGTGCTGGATCTTAAATGGCTAAATGATCATGTGTTAAAGTCTTGGTCCCCAGGATCAGGCTGGTAGGAGGAGTTGGAACCTTGAGCAGGTGGAGCCTGAAGTTAGCAGAAGTCAGGTCATTTGGGGAACTAGTGCACATAGTCCAAGGAGACTGTGGGACTCTCTTGTTCCTCTTTCTCTGTTTGTCTCCTAGCTGTGTTGAAATGAGCAGTTTTGCCCATAAGACTCCTTACCATTCTCATCGCAGGAGGTTCAGAGTGATGGGGCCAAGTGACACAGACTAAAATCTCCGAAACAGCCAAAATAAATCTTTTTCCTCTTTATGTTGTTTTTCTCAGGTATTTTATCATGGCATTGGAAAGTTGACTAAGAGAGCTCCTGTTTTCACTATGTTTCCTTGTTGAGGATGTATGCTTCTATTTTATGGCTTCTGCCATATTTTTGATATCAAGGAAATGGGCCTGTTTGCTTTTTACTTTCGAGCATTAGCTTATTTGTTGCTTTGTTCAAATGGATGTTAGAATGTGTTCCTAAAAGCATTTTGATAAAGAATATAGAGATGCAATGCCTATTTTCTTGGCTGCTGCAAGAAGGGAGTCTTTTTTGGCATTAAATCCTGTTGCCTCTTGATCATCAGGCTGCTACAATAGAGAAGACGATCTTATCAGCATGCAAGGGCAAAGCTGTTCCTCCTGTCTACTGCATATGATGGCGCCTGCTTTGAGGGAGGGAGTGTTCCACAGGAGTGGAGGGCAAATCTTCCCCTAGGTAAGACTTGGTAGCAGGGCTAAGCAATTTGTGGTCTCCACTCATAGCCTGGAAGTTGCCCAAACTAAGAGCTGTTAAGCATTTCAGCAAGTCTCATCTCATATATTGCAGAGCTTGTTTTCGTTTTGGAAGGAATCAAATAGGTGACATTGTGGGCAACTGAATTGAACTTCAAGGAATAGGAAAACTGTTAGCAAAGACCTGAGCATTAACTGCAGCTTTAGAAGGGGTCCACATCTTTAGGGGAAGAATAAAAAGTTGTTTTTTAGGGTGTCAACCTAAAATAGAGATGCACTATGTCCTCTGTGTGTGTGTGTGTGTGTGTGTGTGTGTGTGTGTGTGTGTGTGGTCATGTGGTGATGTGTGAGACTAAAACCTGAGATTTTGTACTGAGCTATATCCTCAGATTTCTTATTTAATATTTTGAGACAGCATCTTGGTAAGTTGTCTACCTATAGCTTGAATTTGTGACCCTTCTGCCTCAGTTTCCTGGTAGCTGGAATTACAGGCATGGCCACCACCTCTAGCTATTTCTATGTTTTAAAATCAAGAAAATGAAAGGATTCTAATGTCTGAAAAGAATTTCCCAGGGCAGAATCCTTGTGCTGAAGCTTTGGATTACACCAGTAGATCTTGGTGTAGATTAGTGAATAAGAGCAGAGGCACTAAGGGTCACAGGGAGGCAGGCAAGGTCATTAAATAATTGGCCCATTTTATTGAAAGTCTACTATAGGCCAGCACTCTTGAACACCTTGGGTTATGACAGTGGATTAAACAATGTCATGGGGCCGGGGAGATGGCTCAGTGGGATAAGTGCTTCCCTGGCAAGCGCAAGGGTCTGAGTTCAATCCTCAGTTCCAGAAAAAAAAAGAGTCATAATACTTACTTAATGTACATTATAATGAGAAAGAACAATAGACATACAGGAATGAATAAGTGATGCATATCTGAAATAAGTGCCAGAAAGACAAAGCACAATATGGGCCTTGAGAGTCATGTGTGTTGATGTTTTAGAGTACCCAGAAGAGGCCTCTCTAGGAGGCATAAATGTAAAATGCAGTCACTCCAATGATGCCATCTATCGTGGTTGTCATTAGTTGCCAGTGAATTTTTCCTCTCTGACCAAGCCCTAGAACACCAAAGTTGCAGCAAAAAGAATGAGGTGAGTTTTCAGATCAGGGTTGGGTTTACCAAGGCGGTTAGTGTAAGACCCTTAAGGTCTTGCAAGGGCAACCCCAGGATAAATAAGAATATCTTATTGTCAATATAATGAGATTCCCTGTGCTTTAACTGTTAAGGGAATAGGACTTAGGGTTTGAACCTGTTAAGTCATTTGATGGTCTCCTGGTCAAGAATATGGATGGGTATTTTGCTGGATAATTGTTTCAAATATTTCAATAGGAACTCTTCCATGATGGTGGCGATATGCCTCTTCACATTTTGTGTCCTAGGTGCCTATCCTGCCTGCCCTAGTCTCAGCTATGCTCTGAACAGGCATTTAATTAGCTTACAGCAAGTTTCTAACTGTTAAAGTTTGGAGCCTAATTTATCTCTAATTATAAACTCACTGTATATTATGCGTTTTCTCTTCTGAAGTGAAGTGTGCTATAGAGAAGCAAATATTGTAGCTTTGGGTTGGTCTGGATATAGCTGAATTTGAACGTGAGTTAAAGCACTTATTATATGTTTTATTTGGGCATGTTTATTAATCTCCCTGAAATCTTCAGTTTTCTCATTGGAAAGAGGTAGGTAGTCAGGTCTTATGCACTGGATGAGGATGGATATGCAAGATGATACAGCTGCAGTACCTGGCTCCCTGTTTAATATAGAGCAAACTCCATTGTGAATCGGCTTCGTTGTTCAAATTGGGCACGATAGTGGTGATGCCTATGTGGCAGTGAGGATGGTGCCAACTTGATTGGCTTTGGAATCTGCCCTAGGGCTGGGTGTAGCACATTTCTAGATGTGTCCACCTGGGTCATGGATGCAAGACTTTGGGGTCTAAGTCTCGTGCTTCCCTTTCTTTCTTTCTGGCCACTTCTTTTGCTCTACATTCTGGCTACCATGAACTAAGCAACCTTGCTCCACTGTCCCTTTCCACCATAATGTTCCTTCCTGGCTTGAATCCAGCCACACATGGGCTAAAAAACCTCTAAAACTCTTCTTTGAACAAATTAAACCTCTTCTTTAAGATGTGGATGTTGGGTATTGTGTCCAAGTGATGAGAAAACTATGAATATAGTTTACAATCCCTGCATTCCTGAGGCTGAGACGTAAGCATTACTTTGAGTTCAAGATTAGCTTGGGGCAACATAGGGAGATCTTGTTTAAAAAAAAAGTATGGTTTTTCAACTGAGCTTTCTTACTTTTTTTTTTTTTAGCAGAACCAGTGATTGAACTGAGACCCTTGTGCTTGCCAGAGAAGTGCTTATTCTACTGAGCCATCTCCCCTACCCCTCTTACTTTCTTAATTAGCCTTGATTATTCCTTTTTAGTGTGGAAAAGATGAGACCATGTCTCACTTTTCTTTCCCATTACAGAGTTAACACAGATGATAACAATGAACCACAGTGTTTGAGAAATTTTTTTGAATGGAATTAAAAAGTGAACCGAGCATTCCATGGCCCCAGTTCTGCACTCCATTCTCTTCCATTGGGCACTGTCACTTAAGATTGTTTCTGTAAAGGCTTTCTGGCGAGCACTTACTCAGGTGATGTGGTTTTTGTCTGCCATGGAGGGGGTTCTTGTTCTTTAATTCGGACATAAAATATCTTTATAGTAGAGACATGCCTGTAGTTAAAAACACAATTAATGTTATGCAGATCTTATGTACTTTAATTTTGCTTAAAACGTAAGGTTGAGGGCTGGGGAGGTAGCTCAGTAGAATAACCACTTGCCTGGCAAGTTCAAGGGCCTGAATTCAATCCTAGTTCTGCCAAAAACCAAAACAAAACAACAAAAAAAGTAAGGTTGTATTTTTTTCAGAGCTCAAGGGAAAGATTTTTTTGTTTGCTTGTATTTTTTTTTTCAGATTGCTTCAGAAGTCCTGTTGCATAGGAAAGAAGTCTTGTTCAAATCTCATAGCTTTTGTATATTCTCTTAGCCCTCAGAAATAGGCACAACTGATTAAATGGAATGAAAAATAAAAGTAGTACTAATCCCTGGCAGAGATGAAAGTCTTATCATTCCTCACAGTTGACTTTTAAAAGACTTAGAGTATTACAAAAATCATTTTTAAATAAGTAAAAGAGACATTAGTTCTGATTAAGAACAACTACGTGGTTTGTCTGGGCCATTGAAGTTGAAGAAAGTGATCTCACATGAAACTTTTACTCCTCATTAAAATTCTTGTTGAAAGTATAGGTAGGACTTGGGTGGATAAAAATGAAGCACAGAGAAAAGGTTATGAGCCTCAGTCTAGGTTGGTATCCTACCCAAGCTACTTAATAGAAGTCACTTAGCTTTTCTGAGCCTTAACCTCATCTATAATGATGAGAATTGGGCCAGCTGTTGTGGCACACACCTATAATTCCAGACACTTTAAAGCTTGAGGCAAAATTGAAAGTGCTAGGCCACCCTGGATGATTTAGGAGACCCCTGTCTCAAACTGAAATTTCTGAACAGCACTAGAGATGTAGCTCAGTGGTACAGCCCAGCATGTACATATAAGTTCCTGGGATAGATACTTAGTGCTCAAAACAGACAAATAAACAAACAAAAACAAAGCAAAAAGAAAGGTAAGAATTGATTAGATACCTTAAAGTACTGCTAGGTAATGAATGATATTTAAATAAAATATTGAACTTAATGTGCGTTACATGGTCACAGGCCTCAGTAACTGGTCACCATCATAATGAAAACACTCATATGAGTATAAAATAAATGGAGGCTGATTTATTTATATTTTAACAGATAAGAAAATAGGGTTAAGAACATTAGGTATCTTTTCTAAAATGGTTGGAATCCCAAAAAAAAAGAAGGGGGCCGGGTAGATGGCTCAGTGGAATAAGCGCTTCCCTGGCAAGCGCAAGGGCCTGAGTTCAATCCCTGGTTCCGCAATAAATAAATAAATAAATAAATAAATAAATAAAATGGTTGGAATTATCATTGGTAAAGTCAAAGCAGAAAGAATTCTTCTTGATTCCTTGTCCAGTTATCTTTCCAACAATTCTAGTTTGTTTAAACTTTGGCAATAAGTGCATCTCTTAGCAAGTTGCATATTCTCCATTGTTATTAAGAATATAGCATATTAAGACACATGTCATGCCTGGCATGGTGGCATAGGCCTGTAATGCTAGCACTTGGGAGCTCAAGCAAAAGGATCAAGAGTTGAAGACCAACCTGGGCTACATAGTGAGACACTGCCTCAATTTCCCCCTGCCAAAAAAGCATATCATTGTTTCTTCCTATATTTAAGTAAAGGAAGACATCTTAGTGAACAGTGACAAATGGTATAGGAAGTGAAATGAGAGATTCTGCATTTCCAGGCTGTTCATTCAGAAGGAGACCTCAGACAGAAACCCTCAGGTGTCAAGGTGTGCTTCCTAATTAGAAACATTAAAGCTGACATTGAGTCAGGTTGAGAAGGAATTAGGTAAACAAATACTCTAGTGTAAAATTCTCAGTATGTACTAATCTCCCATAGTGATGCTTATTTCTTCTTATTCTTAGAGGTCAAAAAAATCTTGTATTTGGCTTATCAGCTCTGCCAGCTGGGCCTCACATTAAAGGTCATAGCAAAGGAACCTGATGACCCAGCATCCAGTTCACTGACACTGCCTTCTCCTTCTTCCCTTCCCATGTCCATTTTAGCACCAAGTAAGTCAAAGGAGAGCTAAGTGGTCCTTCATATTCTTCAGAAATAGTCAGTCTCTTAGTAGTACTGGTGAGAATCATTAGCTCCTACTTGAGCAGCAAGTCCTTGCAGAAGCACAACCAAGCTCAAAGAGTTTAGATCCTTTCCACAAGAGGACGTGTCTCAGTCTGCAACAGGCTGGTCCAGCAAGAAAGCTTCTGGGCTTAAAGGTGGAGACAGGCCAAAATGTGCTGCATTCTAGGTGCACCAACTACATGCTATGCATTCTACGTGAGCCTTCTGGGAATTTCTGGAGGTCATAGAAGTCCTGCTAATATTTCTTCCCCTACTCTTTTGCTAGTGCCCAGGCTCTCCTACTGATTTTATCCATGGAGGTCATGGGGAGAAGCATGGGAGCACAGGTGGCTGTTTGGCCCATGTTCCCCTTGCTGAGCTGTTTGACTTGGCCTGGGCTTGTTTTTGTGTGGAGGAAGGCAAAATAGTGAGATCTTGTTAAAAAATTGTCTGGGTTTTCAACTGAGCTTTCTTATGGTCCAAGTGGGATTGAACATTCTTTTTTAGTGTGCAGAAGATGAGTAGTAACATCTGTTTTAGTGATGAAGAAGATGTAATAACGTTTGTCACTATGCCATGCCATCTACCCAGGGGATGGGATGCACCCAAAGCAGCACCTTCTTGCAATTTACACAGAATCCTATGGTGGCACCCATAACTGGTGGCACTGATGTTTTGGATCCCAGAATGAGCAAAATAGTGGGTACCCATGTGAACTAGAACTTTTTGAAACTTTTGCTGCCATCCTGGGTGGCAATTCTATTGATGGAGAGCTAGATTCCAGAAATCTAAAGAAGTGACAGTAATTCTTTGCTGATAAGAGAAAGGGGGCAGAACTGAAGAACTAGGAGCTATGTGGCATCTGAAGCGTTTTCCACCTCCACTTTTATATCACTGCACAGTGTCATGAGCAAGCTCTGATAAAATTAGGGTCAAAGTTACACTTAATATACTATTTTAATTATATGAATATTAGTTTTTGGAGCTGTAAAGTGCAGCTCTTGGGGGAGGGTATCCATGCAGCTCTTAGCTTGAATGCCTAGCATCCTACTGTAGAACATCAGGCGCATGTGACCATGTTTCTGTAGATTTTATTATTTTTATTTTTATTTTTATTTTTGGCGGAACTGGGGATCTGTAGATTTTATTAAATAAATGCTTTTCAATTAGATGTAGGCCATTTCATCAGCCTCCGGAGTCTCTGAATAATTGTTTTCACTAAGATTCTTCTTCAGAAGGGAGCCTTTCTCAATTCAGGCCCAAAGTCACTACATTTCTTTGAGGTGTTAAGCAGAGTGAAATGGTCAGACTTGTACATTAGAATATTAATTCTGGCCATTGAGTGTATCTGTGAGAGTGCTTGTGAATCCTGGGTTAAAAAAATATTTGTGAAGACCCTTGATATATAACTGTCTGGAAGTCAATAGACATTCATTGTCTGATTATTAAATTGGTTGTTTCTTACCAGTTCAAGTGTGACCTAAAAAATCACTTTCTAACCTGGTATGGTGGTACATGCCTATAATCCAGGCTACTCTGGAAGCTCAGACAAAAGAATCCTAAATTTAAGGCCAGTATGGGCAGTTTAGTCAGATCCTATTTCAAAGAGAGAGGGAGAAAGAGAGAAAGAGATAAAGAGAGAGACAGAGAGACAGAGAAACAGAAAAAACAGAGAGAGCTGGGGTGTAGCTCTGTAGTAGAACACTTGCCTAGCAGAAGCGAGGCTCTGGGTTTAATCCTTAGTACCACAAAGGAAAAAATAATCAATCATGTTCTTATCCTGGATCTGATTGTAGAATGCAGATGATCTTTCTGTTTTATTAGTTCTTTCATTCATATGTTCATTATGATCTTTTGAGAGTTTTTTCAGTTTTCTCAGTGCCCCTCAGTCCAGATAACGTGGTTTTCCTCCAGTCTATTTCATGGGGATTTAATATATTTTACCTAGGAGAGATAGCTCAGTAGAATAAGTGCTTGCCTGGCAAGCACAAGGGCCTGAGCTCAATTCCCGGTTCCACAAAAATAAATAGATA
>NW_004524686.1:5214343-5238116 GCF_000260255.1 Octodon degus | reverse complement strand
ACCTGATATAATTCTATGTGATTTTGGAGATTCCATTTAAGTTTTAATCTCTATGTGGTATTCTTTGAAAAGAGGTGTTTATAGCAGGTGGTGCCCAGGGAGGGTTCTGAAAATGAGAAAGGAGGCTCTGTCTTAACATGCTTTTGTGGTTACTCTTTGCCCTCCTTTTGGTAAGTTCTCTTTTACTTGAGGGCCACAGGCCATTTGACAACGGAAGGCAGAGTCCAGGCTCAGCTAGGGAGTCGATCTGTGATATGATACCAAGAAGCTTCCACTCTGCCAGGCAAGGAATGGCCAATTGCCCAGCCATTTATATTTTTATTAAGTCAAGAAACAAGCCTGAAGTTCCTCTTGGAAAGTGCTCCTTTTTATCAGTTACTTTGTTCTGGGGAGTAGGAAAATAGATGCTGCTCCCCCTAGGAACGCATTCTACTACCTTGGATACATCAGTCCGCAGGGCCTTTGCAAAGGTGTAGGTGCTATGGGAGTAGAGATGAGAGAAGGAGTATTTTTGTCTGGACTGATCCCAGACAGAAGGAGGGCTGTAGTTGGGGGCTACACTTTGTAAGCCTTGGAAGATGAGGATCGCAGGTAAAAAGGCAACTACATGGTTAGGCTGGTACAAAAACTTGTTTGTAAATGGTAAGATCAAGTGCTACAATATAAGGTGGAAATGGGGCTAAACAGGAGGACATAGAAAGCTTTTTTTGTGCAATGAGGAGCCAGCAATGACTCCTACTCCTCCATAGAATTTATATATAGTGTATCAATGATTTTCAATTTTTTTTTTGTGGTACCAGGGATTGAACTCAGGCCCTTGAGCTTGCCAGGCAAGCGCTTAGTCTATTGAGCTATCTTTCCCGCCCCTATTTTCAAAAATTTTAAAAATCAGTTGTTCTCTTTAATGAAATTTGGGAGCTTTTTCAATATTTCTAAGTTATTAAGCCCTAAACAAAAATGCCTTGGTAATTATTATGCACAAGCAAGGCAAGATGCCCAAACTGTGAGGTGTTGCACCAGAAAGCTAGAGACAGAGTTCTGGTACTGGCTTTATGGCCTGCCAGTTGTGTCACCAGAGGCAAGTGGTTTCCACCCTGTGAGCCTCTCTGTGCACGTTTCTTTAAGGGTGGGGTGGAGGGATGACCATTGCCTTCTCAAAGAGTTATCTTAATCAAGTGATACGGAAGAAAAAAAAATATTTATAAAGTTCAAGATGCCATTTGTAAGTGGGGCAGGTTTTTTTTTTCTTTTCAAAGTTTTATTGATAAACATATAGCAATGAGACAGTTTCAAATCAAATCGAAAGTACAGTTTCAACAAATAATACACTGCATATATTCTTCTTAGTGGTTAATTGCTGTACAAGATGCAGACTTGTGATCCTACTTACAAACACCATTAGAAAAAATCATTCTATTCATTAAGAGAATGCAACTATATATCTATCCCAACCACTTTGAATACACAGATACAAAATGGACATTCATAGTTATATCCCAATTTTTTTTTAAGTTCCGTTGTTGAATATTATAGGTGTGTAAGGCAGGTTTTTTAAATTATTATTAAGAACACATATTTGAAATCTTATTCTCAAGGAGAGACTCCTACAGCTATTGCAGTTTATGTAGCCTAAGGCCGGAGGTGGGGTGGGGTTCGGGTTTGGTGAGGGTTGTGGAGGTGGCTGGAGTTCCTTCTCACTTTGACTGTCCACCCAAAGCCTCATCACTTTTTAATTTTGTAGTTCCCCACCATCAACCCCACTTTATCATTTTTCCCACAGCTAGCAACCTATGAGACCAACTGCAGTCTTCACCTAACCATCGAGCTCTAGAACTTTCATTTGCTCATGTAGTCCATCAGTGTTTCCTGAGTACCTACAATTTGCTGAACACTCTTCTAGACACTTAGAATACTTTAGGAAAGAAGACAAAGATCCTTGCTCTTGTGACGATTATATTCCATTTGGCTGGAGACAAGCAATAAACAGGTAAGCAATAAGGTTTAAAATATGTGCATGGGGGCCAGTGAGATGGCTCAGTAGAATAAACGCTTCCCTGGCAAGCGCAAGGGCCTGAGTTCAATCCCTGGTTCTGCCAAAAAAAAAAAAAAAAAAAGAAAGAAAAAGGAAAAAAGAAAAGAAAGTGCATGAAGGGTCAGCCAACTAGCTCAGCAGATTAAAGTGCTTGCAAGCAGGCACAGGGGCCTGTGAGGTTTGATCCCTGAGCCTGCCATGCTAGCCCAAGCCCCGAGGCATGCTGAGATGCAATTGAGACTGGGCATGATGGAGCACATCTGTAATCCCAGCTCTTGGAAGGCTGTAAACAGGCGGATCACTATGAGTCAGATCTAGTAGTGAGACCCTGAACACCCTGTAGACCCTTCCCTAAAATACAAAAAAAAAAATGTGCATGAGAAGACAAGTATTAGGGGGAACAGTTTACCAGTTAAATGAAAATCACCAAGGTTATGGGAAAGGACTCCATAAATAGAAATGGCTTAAGCCAATGTTAGAGGCAATAATTTGTAGCTTGTCTTGGAAACTGCCAAAGTTGTCTGCGTGCTTTCATAGGCTCACCCTCTTTCACTCATTCATACAGTCAATCAATATTTATTGAATGCCTGCCTGCTTGAATGAATAAATGCTGATGACAATAATGATAGCCATTATTATGGAGGGCCTACTAAAGCACTGTTTATATATGTGATCCCCTCTAATCCTTATAACAACGAAGTAATGTGGACATATGTCCCCAAGAGAGCAACCTGCTGGAGTGTAGCCGTGTGTGATTAAGAAAAACCTTTTGCCATTCAGAAAAGCAAACGCAGGAAGAAATGTCTTTGATGAAGATTACTGATATCTTTTAGCTTAGCAGAGTCAGCTTCTCAGCAAGTTCTGGTGATGACCTCCTTTGTGTTGCCTTTGGTGTCATTGTTTTGTGTGAAGTCCCCAGTGGACTCTGATGTCAAAGTTTTAAAGCTCTCGTCAGCCGCTGAGATAGGCTCCTTGCTTAGTTGGTGGTCAGGTGTTATCAGAGGTAATTGAGAACTTCCTGTACTAAACTTCTCAATTTGATAAGGTGAAGCTGTGTGCCCTCTCATTATAGAGGAACAATTTTAAGGAAATTGTGAATAACTGCTGAGGATGATATGTGTCCAGGTCGGAAGCATTAAGAAAAGAAAGTCCTGGGCTGGGGAGATGGCTCAGTGGAGTAAGCACTTCCCTGGTAGGCACAAGGGTCTGAGTTCAATCCCCAGTTCCAAAAAAAAAAAAGAAGAAAGAAAGAAAGAAAGAAAGAAAGAAAGAAAGAAAGAAAGAAAGAAAGAAAGAAAGAAAGGAAAGAAAGAAAGAAAGGAAAGGAAAGAAAAGCCCTTAGTTTCAGATTGGTGGCAGCTATATTGAAGAGAAAGGGACTTGGAAAGGTAGAATTGTTAATCAAGAATAAAGACAGATGAAATGTCCTGGTCACACCACCTCTCGGCCAGGCTGGCCTCATCTCTTTTAAAAGAAAAGACCTGGTTCACTGGGCCTCCCTTTCTCCCTCCGCTGATCCTTTCTCTCCTCCTTGCTTCCTCCCTCCATTTTCTTTGCGTTCCTTTCTCTTTCAGTGCCTCCTTCCCCCACCCTTCCTCCTCCCCTTTTTCTGCCTCCAGGGTTGCAGCTCACTAGTATCTAGCTCTCCCTGAAGTGGGTATCTAGCCAGAGGCCACACTGCTTCCTGTAGGAGAAAACAAAAATAACCGGAGTTAACTTTGAGCAACTCGCCCTTCCGGTTTCCATTGACACGTCCAGCTTCTTTCTGGCGCGATCACCTTGTTCTCCTTCCTTCACTTTGCTTTTCATTTTAATTCAATTTATTTCATAGTATTTACCAAATAGGGTGGTAATTTCTGGAAGTAGGCAAATAAGGGAGACAGGAGAAATTCTTTCTTGTAGCCTGTAGACGGTTGGAAAAGTGGCAGGGACTGCCCTTCCACACAGGAGCAGCTCAGATTGTCTCTTACTGTTGGGATTTTTGGAGAAGCTCTGGGTTTGAGTGGAGGGGCAAAGAGACCTCATTGCAAAACAAAGCAAAACAAAATAAGTGTTTGGCTGTCAGTGTTTAAGTGTAAGACATACCATGTGAAGTGCTATAAAAACATTCTAAACAAAGAAAACACCGTGTCTTCTTTTTGGCAGAAGTTGGTTTCTGTGCTAAAGCTCAGGGAATGCAGCCTACACTTTGCAAGGAGCTTCAGGCAGTCAAGTGAGTGCCTGCTCACCTGCTTCTGCCCAGCTCCTACTTGTCCCACCCACCTTTTCAAGAGCATGCACCCTCCCAACCAATTAATTCCAAGGATTTGGCACCCTGGGGGAGGCAGCCTTTTAGCTTACCTCTGAGCCTTGGGCTGTGGAAGAGGGGTTGTACTGTTCCTGGGTGTGGCAATGGTTCTCTTCTGTGGAGGCAGAGCATTCCCCACTGACCTCCCTGAGCTCCTAGGCCACTGTGTGATACTACGACCTTCTGGGGGACTTGAGCTTCTTCATGGCATGGTCTGACTGTGCCCTAGGTGCCTAATGGTGGGCCCCACCAAGAACAGATGCTTCTTTAAGAAAAGAAGGGAAGAAGTGGACGGAGGGGGCAGAGAGTGTGAAGGGAGGGTGAAATGAAAAGTCTGGACCACAGAGGGTCACCTCCTTCCCCATACAATGCCTAGGAGGTCACCTGGACCTCAGGAGCTGATGAATTCTGCAGGAAAGCTGTTCTCACTTCCTGGAATCCAGCCCTTTTCTATTGCTATGCCTGAGCTACCAAGGGCCAACTTGTCTTTGAAAGGGTTTCCTCTGTAAAGTGGGGGCTCTAATCCAGGAGCTGAAGAGAGGAGTAACAATATTTCTGTTTCTAGGAAGTTGTCACTTGACCCAAAGGGTTTTAGGTAGATGGTTTAAGTAAAGGTCAGAGCTCAGGTGGAAGGCTGTGTCCAAGGCTCCCTTTTTTGTGAGTTTGATCTACCTTTGGGCTAATCTCCTGGCTCTATGTCCCACCTGTATGGCAGGTCATCCTGAATGATGCCTTTTTTTTAAAAAAAATAATTTTATTGAGAAACAAATAGCAATGAGACAGTTTCAAAACCGATTGCTAGTACAGTTTCAATAATTAATACATTGATATTGTTGTCTTAGTGGTTATTCATTGTACAAGGTGCAGACACTATATCCTGTCCACAAACACTATTAGAACAAATCTCTCTATTCAGTGATTCAAGAAAATGCCGCTGTGTATCTATCCTAACTATTTTGAACCAACAGATACAAAATGGTCATTCATTTGTATCCCCCTCTTTTGGTTAGTTTTGCCAGAGAAGGGCATTCCATTGTCATTTAAATACTGCAGGTGCATGAATTCAGCGAAATATTCCACTATAGTCCAGTAGTCCATAATAGTAATGGGTCTTCCACAGGACTGGCACTGTCAGAAGTTGTTGCCCCGAGCCCTTTACAGCCCAGCATACCAATATGGCTTCACCTCTTCTACCTCATTTTCATGCCTTTCTGCTGGATGGTTAAGACCAAGATAAAGCAAGACCTATATAACAAAAGGTAACTTTTGTATGTGATAAGGTCAGTCAGATCCCCTCAGGACTTCCCCTGAAACCCTGTACTGCAGTTTGTAGATCCTTTGTCAGTGTCAGCCATGTGGGTGAGTCACCTGAATGATGTCTTCCAGGTGCTCACTTTAATTCTTCCTTAAGAGCCAGGACTCAGATTTGGATCTGCCTTTTCATGATGAGAAGGGCAAAACTTTACAACTTTAAGCAACCAGGATTTCCTGACACAGAGGAAGTTTCTTTTTTTCTAAGTCAGAGTTATATTGATACTTTAGTTACTAATATATTTAACATGTTGAATTATTTTACTTTGGCCACCTGGATGGTAATTTCTGTTTCCTTATTCAATGAAATTACTGCTCCCCCCCATGAAAGGAAAAGTTAATTTTTTGCAAACTTTGAGTTTATGCAAAAATGCATGCCCATCACCCAGAAAATATCTCCATTAACATATGCTAATGTATGTTAAAGCAATCTGTTGATATGTAAATTTTAGCTTACACATCCCAAATTTCACCTGCACTGCTCAACACTGCAAGAGAGAGAAAAATGCTGGCTTAATTCCAAAGGTCAGTGGATCTGTTGGATGACTAAAGCGTGGTGGCTTCTGTCCACTAAATCTGCTTGCTTAGTGAGGAAAAACTCATGCAGTCCAGTCTACTTTCCATAAAGCATTTTGCATTTGAGTTTTATTAACTATGTTTATCATCTGTGCTTACTGAGAGTTGAAAGTAAAATCCCAAAGGTTATAATTTTAGATATGTAAATGACAAGCCCATCTTAGTAGTTAATGCATTACACACATGCTGGCATCCCCAAGTAGTAAGCTCTGTTATTTCCATTCATTTGTATTTCATACTTCATCAAAGTGGGGAAAGAAAGTGACTCAGAGGGACATGCATTTGAGTGTCGGGCTGTTTATTGAGTTGGTCCTGAATGCACTCTCTACTGTAGATTTGGGGAGTAGAAACTACATCTCAGATGCTCTGTCGCTCTACCAGAAATTGATTTGTCTGAATAAAACTGTGTTTGCTGTCTTCAAATTGAATTACTCGGGCCCAGGGAGATGGCTCAGTGGAATAAGCACTTCCCTGGCAAGCGCAAGGACCTGAGTTCAATCCCCAGTTCCACAAAAAAAAAGAAGAATTATTCTTCTCTGATTCTTCAACTTGTCATAAATGTTTGGTTAAACATTGGGATGATTGTCATTATCACTCAACTTCTAAGTCACTAGACATCCTAATCCTTTACATTCTTTGCAGCCCAGGCCATTTTATGTTGGATTTCTCTGGAGCAGTTGGAGGGTTGTGACACATTCCAGGGGAGTTAGAGCCTTTCCTTTGGCCTTAGGGTCTGGTGATGATTCTTTATGAGTTTGTATAGAGATTTAGGACACACTAATGACTGAATGAAAAATAAGCTTAGGGTAATAAATTTTGAGGTAGAAAGAACCTTGTATATGTAGTTACATCAGAAAAATCCCAGTTGAGCCCTGTGTGCTTAAATCTGCTTCCCTTATATACACAGGCCAAGGAAAGACTGTCATCTTCAGTAGAGATACCAGTTGTTGAAATTGGAGAAATTAATGTATTCTCTTGAGCCCAAACACCTGTTCATCCTGTATCCCCTACCACGAATAATCAGTTCTTCTCATGATTATGATAGGCCTGTTGAGAAAATTGCCCATCTTCTTATTATAATTTTTATGCATACTCAAAAAGAATACTTAAAGTGTGATTTGTCAAGAGCTGTGTCCAGTTGTTAGTTTTCCGCAGTTTTATACATATAGGGCATATGCAAAAGTATGTTTTAATATTAAAAATGAAGTACTTGGGATTTCTCCATTTCATCCCAATAACATACCAAGATCCATATTTACAGTGTTACCCTCAGTTTTTTTTAACATTCCTGGTCACAAATACATGCACAAAAGGAAGATAATTATCATAAGGCACCTATATGATTACACATTACTCAATTGCAAATCCTGTCTTTGGCAGGATGACTTGATTGATTTTGGAATTTGAGTCTCTTTGTGATACACTGCTTGGAAGTGACCATTTGAGAGAAGGCAAAGGGGGACTTCGGCACGCTCAGCAAAGAGGGCTGCATAAATAAGGGGAATCACACTGAATTGCCAGAGATTATTTTAATGGCTCGAACCCCTTCCTGTTACAATAATTACAGGAACATCTTTAAGCTCTTCTCTGAAGAACTTGTGAATTGAAATAGAAAATGTTTTAATGAATTTAAATTATTTAGAAATTTATGTTAGGAATTTCAGGATGATTTTTGTATTCTCTTCCCATTTATTAAGCACGAGCAGTCATTAATGTATTTTCCTTCTGTAATATGCTTATTCAAACAATTACTTATGGAATTGTGTCACACAGAATAGTTCTTTTTGCAATAAATATCATTTTAGGCAAAAATGCGGGAATCAGTTTTTTAAGGAGCTATGTTTTAGAATAGCAACATTTCCTCCCTTTTTTGGACTGTAAAAATAAATCTGGTTATAATTTCTGCTCTGAAATTCAGTGTGGTGGCTAATGTCTGCTAGTTTGTACATACTAGGGTGGCAAGGCATCCACTTCTGAAAGCCCTCCTTATTAGCTGTTGTGATGGAAATGACTTCTCTTAATCACCTGCCTGAAGCAGAAGTCCTTTGGACAGACTGTGCTTGACCTCTTGTTAAATCAGCTTGCGGAGGACCAGCCAGCAGATGCTGCTGACATGAACCCAGATGTAATCTCTTTAACCTTGTCCTGTAAGGTGCACACAAGCCATGACTGGGGAATTCAAAGTAAATTAGGTCTCACATGAAAGTCTATAATCTAAACCCAATTTGATTAAAATGATGCCTGATTGCTGTTTGCAATGAAAAATCCAGCTATAACTACCAGCATTTTTTTTTCACTTTTGGAATTTATATATATGCCTGTTTATTTATATTTCTGTCTATTTTAGTTTCAGTTCAAGATGGTCAGTCTTGAATTATTATCTTGTCTCCACATTCTTCAAGTGACTTTTATAGGAGGAAGCTATGTAAAAAATTTGAATTTAGTAAATAATACACTGAGATAGCAAACATATGATTTCAGAAATCCATGAGAAAAGGGTCACTTTATAAATCCACATAGAGTTGTTCATGTCGGAGATATTTTCTCTGTTCTTTAATATCATTGTATCAGCATTCCTTTATTAAATGTTAGCTTTGTCCTGCAACTATTTTGTTAAATCACACTAATCATTCTTAGTCAACACAATTTCTCATATAAATAGAATTACCAGAATTCTCCTATTATATTTTCTTTCTTTTTCTCTTCTTTTTTTTTTTTTTTCAGAACCAGGGATTGAACTCAGACCCTTGCGCTTGCCAGAGAAGTGCTTATTCTACTGAGCCATCTCCCCGGCCCCTCCTATTATATTTTCACACTTAATATTTTTAAGTGTGTAATTCAGTTTCTGGAGTATAACCTAAAGAGAGTTGTGGACCTCAGTTTTTTTTGGGGGGGAGGGAGGGAGCATTCTCTTTCTTTCTTTCTTTCTTTCTTTCTTTCTTTCTTTCTTTCTTTCTTTCTTCTTTTTTGTCTTTGAGTCAGGAACTAGCTACAAGAAATTTTAAAGCTATGGTTTTTCTTTATATTTAACGCTCCACACTCTCCACTGTTCTCAAGGGTTGAAAGGCGCTAATGTCCCGATGACCCTTCCTTAGCCCTCTTGGCTCATTAGTGGCCACCCGGAGATTAGCTGCTTGGCCTCCTTTGGCCCTGCCAAGCAGGGTGCAGATGCGGGCTGACCTGTTGGGTATTAGGGAACAGGAGGAACATACCCAGCAGCAAAAGCCTGAGAACAGGCTAGAGGTGTTTACAGCCTTGGGAGCCTAGTGCACTTCTGGCTGAGTGCTTCCAGCTACCCATTGCTTCTGATACTGACTTGTTAATTAACCCTGAGAATGCAATTTTGCTCTTTGTTGTCCTAATCTAAAGCTTACTCCTCATGCAGTTGTTGAAGCATTTTAGAGAACTGATTTTTTTTTTTTCTGGTGCTGAAGATGGAATCCATGGCCTCATACGTGAAAGCTAAGTGGAGCTGCACTCTCAGGCCCATCTCGGGGAACTGGAATACACACTAAGAGTCCAGAGAGCAGAATTCTAATTGTGTCTCTTACCTTTAGATAGTGGGGTAGTGTTGGGCTACTTTTCCACTTTTGGTTTTGTAGTGCTGGCAATTAAACTCATGTGTCACACATGCTTGTCAAGTGCTCTGATGCACAGCCACACCCCCAGTCCTAGTTCATATATTTTCTTGAGGTATACATTTATGCTACTGTGTATACATATTGGGTTACCTCCTGCCCCTCCACATGGTGGCGTGCGGGGATCGAACCCAGGGACTCATGTGTGGTAGACAAGTGCGCCACCACTGAGCTGTACCCCCCTTATCTCTACTGGATCATCTTTGGAAAGGTGTGCTAATTGAGGGCTGGGGATGTAGTACAGTGGTGGAGTGCTTGCCCAGGACCTGTGAGACTCAGGCTTCCATCCCCAGCCTATCAAAAAAGTTGCAAATTGAAGTTAAAGAACAAAATATTGAGATAGTTTCTGTTCAGTGAGATGCACAGGTGGTAAGTGTAGAGCGGCTGAATTTTGATGTATCCAGACATTCATATGACCACCACCCAGAGCAGAATATACCACTGTTTCAGTACCCTAGCAAATTCATCCCTGGCTTCCCAAGCCACCCTTTGAAATTCTACAGCTAATTGGAATTTGAGCTGGGCTTTTATATGTAAATCTTGATTTCATTCTGCTGAATTTAACTGTTTCAGTGCCATGTACTGAGTGTTTCAATAGAGTCTTGTTCCTTGAAACTTGTACTGACTTTTCTCCAGTGTCTTTTTCTGAGCAAGTGCGGTACTTTGAGTCATGTTTTACTCTTAGACTGTGAAGTCACAGCCCAGAGGACTCCATTTGCATCTGTGACTGCAACAGCAGCTGTACGGGAACAAGTTTCCGTGGTGCTTTCTCCCACCACTCCATATTTCAACCTAGCATCTGGAAGAAAAAGCAAGGGAAACTATTTTGACTCTTGATGCTTGCCATATGTAAGACTTGCTAGCAGCAGACTAATAACGGGTACTATTGATGTGAAGCTTTCAGGTTTTCTAGGGAACTTGCTGGGATCTACCCTCACAGTTACTCTTCAAAGCAAAGCATTTGATTTTTCCCTTCTTTTCCGGAGGAGATCAACAAAGCTCAGAGTGAAATGACTTGCACAGGATCATACAACCAGGAAGGGGAGGTGTTTTATTTGCCACTTAAGACAGCAGACAAACCTGCAGAATCTTAGCCCTATGTTCCAAAATGTCACCCTCCCATTTATATTCCCAGTAAAAAAATCTTGGAGGACTGTCTGGTTTGGTTTTTTTTTTTGTTGTTGTTTTCTTCTTTCTTTCTTTCTTTCTTTCTTTCTTTCTTTCTTTCTTTCTTTCTTTCTTTCTTTTTTTGTTTTCTCCTTCCTGTCTCACATGCAAAAAGATTTTATTGGTTCTTTTTTATTTTAATTTATTTTTAATTTTTTTATTGGTTCTTAAGCCAGTGAAAAATGGCAGTGGGGACATGTGGGCAATATATTCCATAGGGGTATTACCCCAGATCTCCTAGGGGAAGAAGCAATGTGATTTGGAAAAGGTATTCAAAAGAAGTACAAAGAGTCTAGGTTCCAGGGAAGGGGACTGATGGCTAGACCCTAGATACAATGCTTACCTATGGAGATAGCTCACCTGGATCTTCTGCTCCACAATTTCTCCCGTCTTTGGTGATGGTGGTGTATCGCCTTTGTCTAGTAAGCTAGCCACATGGATGACCTAGATTGAGGGAAGTCATATGCCCCTAATTTAAATTTTTTACATCTTGAAATTAAATAAAATTGAAAAGTCAGTTTCTCTGTTGTTCCAGGTATGTTCTGAGTGTGCAATATTCACACGATCACCATGTGCATCAGTGTGGATGTTGACCATTTTGGTCACTACAGAACGTTCTGTTGGACATCACTGATTTCTAACAGTGGTAGCCTCATCCTTTGTCCTGAGATCTCTCACTCAGCCCCTGTCTGTGGAGAGGTAGTTGCCTTATACTCCTTTCTCTACCATCTTCTGTCTACTCCTTTGCCACTGTTTTTTCCTCCCCTTTCCAACTTTGGCTCTTTTTTCTAAAGGTGGAGATTGATCCTGCCTTTGAGATGAAGCAATAGTCTTTTTGTTGCAAAAATATAGGGAAGTTCTAGTTGTAGGATCTTGCAATGGAATCTGGGTTAAAAGATTTTCATTTTAGTTCTATTTTTTCCTTTAGCCTACCTTTCCCTACATTTATTGAGCAAGAGAATTGAATTTTCTCTCCTCTTTCCTCCCTTACTCCTCTCTTCTATTCTCTCCATCTCTCTCTTGATGGCTGCTGGGAGTTGAGCTCAGGGCCTTGTGCATGCTGAGCATGCCCTTTATCACTGATTTAACACCCCCATACCTAATCGGGCCAATTTTATAGCACATTTTATACTTAAATACTATGAGACTTTCAGCCTTCCTTCCTTTCTAATCAGGTCTTACATATACTTTGCAGCTTTCGGGAAGAAGGTTGTGAGGACTTTTAAAATGTAAAAGCTCAGGGAGAGCTTTTACATTGCACGTGACAAGATTATGCGCACCTTTAGGGTCACCTTAAAGCGACTTTAAGGTGCAGCTTGTGTTTGTTTGCAGTGTCAGTAGCGATTTTAAAAAAATATTTTAAATGGCTTATTAATATAGAAATTAAAGCCTTTCATTAAAAATGGGACATTTAAGACAATAACTAGTCATTGTTAAAGAACAGCTCATTATTTTTCATATCTTAAAGATTGAACCCTTCAGGATGATTAATAAAGGATAGTTGTTATCTGCTTTGGTCACAAAAATTCATGTACAAAAGAAACACTTTGGCAAATTAAAAGTAAAATGGTAGCAAGAACACTTGTATCTACATTGCTAATTAAAAGGATTAATTTATTAGGCCTTGAGGGGGGAAGAAAAAGGAAACAAACAAGTGTAATATGCCAGATTAATTTTATGTTCTGTCCTATTTAATCAAACTATACCTTTTAGTGAAAATGACAAATCTGAGTTGTCAGAATTTGGTAGATAAGGAAGATAAAGGTCATATATTTTAATGTCACAGAAGGTCTTATTAAAGGGACCTTAATTACATTAGGTACCCATGAAACATTAATTAAATACTGTCTGAAATAATTAGGTCCAAGTTACTGATGGTTTAATTAAAGCCAGTTTCTTATTTTATAAGAAAACTAAAGCTCTAGTATCTCTGTTAGCAGCATAATTGATAGTATGTCAAAAGGCAAAATAGTAACCTTGACCAACCACGGAGAAAGGATGATATGGCTCTCAGGGCCTGCATGCACTGACTCTATTCCCCACAGTGGCCTACGCCACCACCACCAATAATATCTCATCACGTATGTGTGCTCAAAAACTCTGTGCTTCTAGCTAACAAAACATGATGCGCTACAGTGGGGAGGTGACTGGAACTAAGTCAAACCATCACTTAAGACTTGGAAAGTTTATGTGCCATATGCTGAAAGTTGAAATATTTTTACATGCAGCTTCTCTCTTTACAGCTAAGCTGTATACTGCCTTTGGTAAGCTCTGCACTTTGCATGTCGGAAATGCCTGAAACGGTTTCTGACCATTCACACTCATCTGTGCAGAAGGTATCATGGCATTAAAGAAGAGACTGCCCTAAACCCCTATTCTCATACTTGTTTAGTATTTCTGTGCCTCAATGTTATTTTTCTTCCTGAGTTATCTCTTTGCAGTTAAGAGCATGAGCTTTGGAATCAGTCTACAGGGATGCTTTAACTATGTGACCTTGAGCAAGTTACTTCTTTGACTTGGTTTCTCCATTCATAAAATATTAGATGTAATAATAGCTACTTAATAGAGTCATTATGAGGCTAATGCTCTAAGGAACATAATCACTTAGCACAAGTGAAAAGTACATAAGGAGCCCTATGAAATTGATACAGATAATCTGTGGTTTTTGGATTTGAAGTCCAGATTGGATAAGTAGGTACATTTAAGTAAATGCCAATTTTACATAGCTTCAGAATGTGCCAGAACTGAAGAGTCTGGTACAAAAGTGAAATATGAGACTGGAAAGTTTATGGGCTAATGATTTGTGATAAAATCTCTCTCTCTCTCTCTCTCTCTCTCTCTCTCTCTCTCTCTCTCTCACACACACACACACACACACACAAACACACACACATACACACATGCATTGAAAGTGGGCAACTTGGGTAGAAAAAAGAAACAATTTTACTCTACTTTAGGACTGCCAGTTCTTTTCCCTTCAATAGACAAAAGTAAATAGGATGATAGTCTTGATAGTCTAAAGTGTCTCAGTATGCATTCTTTTCACCCCTGTCAAAAACTCTGCAGAATACGTACGTCACAGTTTGTGTCTAGTTGTCCCCCAAAGCCTCATGCAGTCCTTGGGGCAGCTTCTAAAGTTTGTGATTAATTCATGATCCAATGCTGAGAGTATGGGTGTGAGTGCTGCTTGCATTATGGCTATAAATGCTCCATGTGCCCTGTGGCTCTGCCTGAATGCAATGTAAGGACAGAGCAAGGCTTGCTCTGTGCCTCTACACTGCTGTTGCTCCCTTTTGGCTCTTTACTGTTTTCTGCAGCCAGAAACTGCTGCCCTGTGTCATGTGCCTCTCTATCATAGAGCCAGCCAAATATGAAATGAAACCTCCACAAACTATGAGCTAAGTAAACCTTTCCTTCCTTAATTTTGTATGACAGGTGTTTTGTCCCAGAAACAAGAGAAAAGTAACTGAGACAACATATTATTTCCATAGTCCCTGTTTGACAGATAAGGAAACTATGACATAGAGAGGCTAAGACACTTGTGCCACCTAACCCTGAGCCCTGCCTAGTATTTTTTTAAAATTTATTTTATTTATGTGTGTATGTATGGCCAGCTCAGCCCACCTGGGGGCAGCAGGGCTGGCTGGCATGTGGTGCTGGGGGGATTGAACGCAGTCCCTGTGCTTTGTGCTTTGCTAAGCTTGTTCTAAGTAGGTGCTTTAGACCACTGAGCCATGTCACCAGCCCCCCTGCCTGGGATTTTTGACTGTACGCACTTTGCTTCTTGTAGATGACAGCATACTCCTGAGCCCATGGCTTTGTGAGCCTTGAGGAGTTTCTTGTCAAGGCCCATGGTGCTCTGTCTGGCACACAGAGCAGGGTGAGCCAGTAGACCTGTGGGCTTAATCTTACTGGTTCTTGTGAGGTAAGAACAGATTTTATATTTGGAGTGGATTGTAAAGAAAAGGGACCAGGAAAGGGAGAAGCAAAGGAGAACGAGTGATATAGGAACTGAAAGTGAGACACAAAATCTTTCAAGTATTTGGCCCTTGACAGTGAACGTCTACTGTCCTTGGTTTAATATAGTCTTTCTTTGGCAGTAATATGCACTAGGCTACCCTGGTAATCTTTGTTCCCCCTCCCCCGGCCCCGGTAATCTTGCTGCACTGTGGACTGTGACACAGTGGCCTGAGATCCTGAGTTGCTAGCACACCTCCCAGGGTATACCAGTGCTGCTGGTCCTTGGAACATACATTTAATAGTAAGTCTTGAGGCTCTCACTACCTCTGTGCCCCAGCACAGGCTCTTTACTGATAGGAATCACAGGTACAATAGATTTTTAAAAAGCCTTTGCTCTGAGTGACACCCCAGCCCTCTTCTTAGCTTTATTTTATTTTATTTTATTTTATTTTATTTTATTTTATTTTATTTTATTTTTTTGAGGAACTGGGGATTGAACTCAGGTCCTTGCACTTGCTAGGGAAGCGCTTATTCCACTGAGCCATCTCCCCGGCCCCCTTAGCTTTATTTTTGAGACAGAGTTTAGTGACATTGCCCAGGAAGAACTCAAACTCGCAGTCCTCCTGCCTCAGCCTCACTACTAGCTGGGGTTACAGGTGTGTGCCACTGCATCAGTGTAAAAGTAACTACTTTTCATTGTTCATAGCAAGTAAAATTTCAGCAATTTACCTTCAAAACATTCAGTAACTTTTCCAGATAGTGTGGCTGCTACCTATTGCTTTGCGACCTATTGCTCTGCCTCCATGTCAGGGCCTGGCATGTAGTAAGGGAAGACAGAAAAGTGTGCACATTGATCCCTTGTATCCATCCAGGTGTGCTTACTGAGGCCTGTGCTGCTTGGTCTGGCCATCCTTTGCTCCTGTCTCTTCAGCTGAAGTCTGATTCTGTGTCAAGCATCTTCCATAGATGCCAACTTTCCAAAACTTTATTGGCGAGGTCTCATGTTGACTCTGGTCCTTTCTTCGGGTTTCTCAGCCTCTTGCTTTGGGATCTTCTTTGCTCCTTCCTTCTTGGCCCTTGCATGGCTTTTTTGATAGGAACTCTCTTCATTTCACTTTGCTCATTCCTTATGTGTTGGCCCATTCCACTTAGAGAACTTTCATTTCAAATGTATGTGCCAACCTCAGGAGTCCAATTCATTCATTCATTCATTCATTCATTCATTCATTCATTCATTCATTCTCTTTTTGAGACAGGGTCTCATTATGCAGTTCAGACTGCCCTTGAGCTCATTTTGTAACCCAGGTTGGCCTTGAACATGTGGAGATCCTACTGCCTCAGCCTCCTGAGTGCTGGGATCACAGGCATGTACCACCACACCCAGCTAGGAGTCTGATTTTAAAAGAGGATGGTTTTTCCCTTCCAGAATATGGTCACCTGGTTTGAATCTACTTCATGAGATATAAGTGCTAAGATTGAGGAATATAATCGTTTTACACAAGGCCTCCTTATTAGTGAGTCAATATTAATTACATAATGCTGTATTACTCTTTTTTTTCTCTCTCTACTAGGGATTGAGCTCAGGCCCTTGCACTTGCCAGGCAGGTGCTTATACTGCTGAGCTATCTCACCAGCCCTATGTAATGCTATAGTAATCATCTAGTAGGACAATGGATACTCAGCAGCTTATCATAGTTCAGGGTGGCAGTGTGACTCAATGTCACATTCATATGAGTTCTGGGCTATATTGAGGCACAATAGTCCTGCTATGAAGAGTGACCTTCGCTATTGTCCTGCTGGTGGTCCTGATTCTCTCCCTCTGGTGGCCTAAAGTGTTTGGTATGACATGCCACTGTACCCTTCTTTCACTCCACTAGTCCTGTCATTGCGAACAGAATGGCTGCATTGAGTCTAGTATCACTTCCTGCTTCAATGATGTTGTATTATTGTGACTCTCTAGGCCTACCTACTCTGAATATTTCTCAATTTATTATATTATGCATGCCTTGGACATGCATCACCTGTGACAGTACATCACCCCAAGGTCCACACTGATTGAAAGAGAATCATGAGTGTGAAGCTCGAGAGGTGACACAGTACATTGGTGGCAGAGCAAGACCCCCAAACCTTGTTTGTTCTTCTCATTCTAATCTGTTACCTCCATAAAGTATTTTAAGTTTTAAAAGGACTGTCCTGTTAGAAAAATAATATGAAGACCTAAGTTCTTTAAGTCTACTGGACATACAACTATCTGCATAAAATGGGACAGCAGTATTCTATATTTTCTTATTTTTTTGACATATGTCTAGGTTTTGGTGTTTTTAGAAATATTTTTAATGGGAGCACAAATTAGATTTAAAACAGAAAAAATTACAAGGGATACAGATTTTCACTTAACAAAGTAATGTGGATTTCACAGTTTTTGGTGTAAGACATAGTGCTGTCTTCCAATTCATATTACCAGATATATGCATATAAAATTGGAAGAGGAAAGAAAAAACAATGTATAAAAAGTTAATCAGACAAAAACAACAAGCAATTGAAAAATGAAGACAAAACAAATTAAATATTATCTGCTCCTTTCTATAGACCAGCAGAAAGGCATAGTAAAGTTGTCGAAAGCATCCTGCTTACATGCATAGATATATCTCTTTCCTCCACTCTCTTTCCTGTCCTTCTCCTCAACTCAGTAACTCCTTTTGAATAAGTTCATTCCATTTTACTAGTGTCTATTGTACCCTTCAGATTCTGTTTTTCTGTCTCAGGTTCTCACACTAACGAGATAATACGATATTTGCACATGCAGGTCTGATTTATTTCACTTAAGAGTGTGCTCTCTAGTTGCATCCATTTGCTGACAAAAGACTCAAATTTATCCTGTTTTATAGCTGAATAATACTCCATTGTATAAAAATACCACATCTTCCATATCCATTCTTCAATTGATGAGCATATGGGTTGTTTCCAGGATTTAGCTATGACAAATTGAGCTTCTATAAACATGGGTGCACGTATATCACTGTGGTATGAGGTTTTCAGTTCTTCTGGAACAATATCCAGGAGGAGTATAGCTGGCTTTAATGGAACTTCCAATCCTAGCTTTTAAAGGAATCTTCACACTGATTTCCATAGTGGTTGTACCAGTCTGTACTTCCACCCACAGTGCGGAAGTGTTCCTTTTTCTCCACAGCCCCTCCAGCATTTGTTATTGTTTTTCTTTTTTTTTTTTCCTGCAGAACCGGGGATTGAACTCAGACCCTTGTGCTTGCCAAGGAAGCACTTATGCTACTGAGCTATCTCCTCAGCCCCCAGTATTTGTGATTGGCTGACTTCTAGATGTTAGCCATTATTTCTGGGGTGAGACTAAATCTTAGATGTTAGCCATTATTTCTGGGGTGAGACTAAATCTCAGTTTGTTTTAATTTTCATTTCTTTCTTTCTTTCTTTCGTTTTTTTTTTTTTGCAGAACCGGGGATTGAACTCAGGCCCTTGCGCTTGCGCTTGCCAGGGAAGCTTTTATTCCACTGAGCCATCTCCTCAGCCCCTTAATTTTCATTTCTTGACTAACTACTCCAGTAATCCCTTTCTTTCAGCTACAAGAACTCTTTTTGGAATTTCTTGTAAGACAAATCTAATGGTGACAAACTTAGTTTTTCTTTGGTGATGTTTTTAATCTCTTTATTTGGAGAGCACAACTTTCTTGGGCACAACTTCTTAGAAATATTTTTAATTTAGTATGGGATCTACAAGGGTATACAGGATCTCACTGCACAGATAGGACTTATAGTGATCTTCCTGTTTTCAGCCTCCCAAGTGCTGAGATTACAGGCAGGCACCACCACACCCAGTCTAAATGGCCTTCTCAGTGCACCCTGGGGGCAGGGCTGGCAGGGAAGGCAGGAGATAGCACCACCAGCCCCTGGGCCTGCCTAAGCAGGTGCTTTAATCTGCTGAGCTATGTGGCTGGCTCTTAGAAGTTTTTCTTTTTCTTCAATACTTTGAACAAATTATCTCACTATCTCCCAACTTGTAAGGGTTCTGCTGACAATTCTGCTGGCAGGTATCCTGGAACTCACTTTGCTATTGGCTTCCTTTATATTGAGGCTCTGAGGAGACTCTGTGTCTTTGCCTTTTGACAGTTTGATTATAATATGTTGTACAGCAGTGTTATTTGAACTGAATCATATTGGAGAGATTTGATCATCCTATACATGAATATTGACATTTACCTCAGAAAGCTTTTTATAAATATTCCTTTAAACAAACTTTCTACTCCTGTATTTTCTCACATTTCCTACTGAACATCAGTGACTCCTATACTCATCTTTTGATGCTATCAGATATATTCTTTTTTTTTTTTTTTTTTCGGAACCGGGGATTGAACTCAGGTCCTTGTGCTTACCAGGGAAGCGCTTATTCCACTGAGCCTTCTCCCCAGCCCCTACTATCAGATATGTTCTGTAAGCTTTCATTTATTTTTTATTCATTTCTCCACTAAATGTGTATTTTTATTTAGTACTTTGCAGTACATATGGTTTACAATCAGCTTGGGCAGTGGGTGCATATATATAATATGGTATGATTCCTTTTAAAAAATTAATCCCCTTCCCCTTTTCCCTACCTCACCCCTCTAAATTCAATTTCCCCTTCTCTTCACACCCCTTTTCACCTGACCTTTTTCCATTTGCAAGAGAACTATTTCCTTGTCTCCTTCTAGTCATCCTTTATTCTGTTTTTAGTTTATACGTTGCCTTACTCATACGATAAATATAATACAGTATTTAAACTTGTTGCGTATGACTTATTTCACTTGAAATTATTTTTTCTAGGTTTATTTTTCAGTCTCCTTTTTTTAAAAAAAAGTACTCTAGTTTTCTTTTTAGAGATCTTTCACTTCTTTGGTTAGGTTAATATCTAGGTATTTCATTTTTTTTAACTCTACTACGAATGGTACTGTTTTTATGATATCCTTTATATTGAGTACATTGTTGATATACACAAATATTTTTTGTTGATTTTGTATTCTGCTGAATTGTTCAAGTTGGTTGTTGATTCTAAGAATGTTTTGGTAGAATCCTTTGAGTCTTCTGTATAGTGTACCATTTCATTTGCAAATAATGATAATTTGACTTCTTCTTTTCCTATGTATATCCATTTTGTTATGGTTTGGGGTTTCTGCGTACAAACAATATAGTACGGGACACTTTTTATAATAGTATTTTCTAATGAATCACCCAAGAATCAATTACTACAAATGCAGGAAATCTATCTGCACACTAAATACTAAAGAAACAAGCTGAGGGCCTAGAGCTCATAGCAGTGCCTCCCACCAGTCCAACTGGAGGCCTAGAGCCCACAACAAAGTCTCATACAGGCCCACTTCACAGATCTGTGCTGAAAAGGCTCAAAAGTCAGTGGTGAAAGCTAGGAAGTCTCTGACAATGGGAAAAAGGATCTGTGCTAGTAAGCTAAGGGATCTGAACTGGAGCTAGGAAGTAAAACTCAAGGTAAGCACCAGAGCTCCCCCAAAGTACCACAGCCATCCTTAGCAACAGTGAGGCCCTGATCCTCTGCAGCAATGAAGCAAGCCGAGTTCCCATCAGGAAAGCCAATGCGACAACCTTCCTGAGGCTGAGCAGTGCACCTTCTTCCGCTCCAGAGCCAGGAAGCGATGCTCAAGATAAGGACCCAAGTTTCTCCAAAGTTAACTGGGAAAGCCAGCATGACAAAGACCTCCAGCAGAGCAGCCCAAGAGAACTAGCAGCTTCCATCAGCTCCAACAGCTTCTTGGAACAGCATCCCCAACAAGGTTCCAGCAGTTTCTCCTGTTCTGCTTTTATGGTGCTGGCAACAGCCCTCAAATGGGCCTCCCACACCCAGCACCATTCTAGTTGAATTCAGCTGGGTATAGCAAGTTGACCACCAGTTAGCTGTCCACCACATCTTTTATCTTTCTCTTGCCTCATTGCTCTGGCTAATATGTCAAGTGCTATGTTGAAAAGCAATGGTAATAGACAGCCTTGTCTTGTTTCTCATTTTACAGTGAAGATTAGGTATTTTGCTCACTTAATATGTTAGCTTTAAGTTTGCATAAAAATAACTATTGTCAAATTCAGGGGTTGTCTTTCTACACCTGTTTTTTCAGGGTTATTATCATGAAGGCATGTTGAAATTTGTCGAAAGTCTCTTCTGCATCTGACACGATCATATGATTTAAAAAAAAATTATTTTATTTTATTTTGCCTGAACTGGGGATTGAACTCAGCCCCTTGTGCTTGCCAGGCAAGTACTTATTCTACTGAGCTATCTTACCAGCACGATCATCTGATTTTTGACCAAGTTTCTGATTATGTGATATGTATTTCCTTATTTGTGTGCATTGAACCATTCCTGCATCTCTGGGCTAAAACCTACTTGGTCATAATATATGATCTTTTCGATGATGAAATGCATTCGATTCACTAATATCTTGTTGAGGATATTTGCATCTATGTTCATTCACAGGACTGGCCTGTAGTTGTTTTTTTTTTAGTTGGATCTTCATCTGCCTTGGGATTCAAAGTGATGCTGAATCCCAAAATGTGATAAATTAATTTGGAATCATTGTGACCCTTTCAATTCTTTTTTTGAATAATTTTATTGTGAAACAAATAGCAATGAGACAAGTAAAAGGAAAGCAGGAACTCGAGGTCTAACTAATAAACTAATTAACTAACTAATGAAGAGAGGGAAAGGAGAAGAGCTAGGAAACATGACAGTGACAAGACATATAGTTATATGTAGAAGATGGGCAAGGCAATGATCCTGAGAATCTTCAGAAGATTTTTGAATCTAGCAGTCAAATGGAAAGATTCTCACCCTGACTAACTATATATACAGACACCTGTGAACTAAGCAACTGCACTGAAGCTGGCAATTTGTAATAGTAAGTTCATGCTTGCAGTGCCTGTCGTTCTGCTCTTCTAAATACGGGCTGCTTGTCATGACATGCCAGTTGCTGCTGTGCTGTCTCTCGGGTAGAAGATTGTTTAAACAGAAGGGGGTGGTGAATGAAGGCAGGACACAGGAAAAAGAATGTTGTGGGACTGTCCTGCTTCAAGGTTGTATATGGTAAGATTTTTGGACTTACATGTGAACATAAGTCGGTTAAGACTCAGGACATATGAGAAATTGTACTATAACGTCATTTAACTCGGTAGTGTCCCAAATTTTCTGATCAAGGAGATTATGGGGCCAACGAGGAAAGTGATCCATGATGTAGAGTGTGCCTAAGGAGAGGCACATGGAGAGAAAACCTTCTCTCAGGCTTTCATAGAGAGCCCATTGGCCAAGCAATGGCCGTGACTCATCCACATGGCTGACACTGACAAAGGTTCTACAATCTGAGGTACAGGATCTCATCATAAATCCTGAGGGGATTTCACTGACCTTTTCAGACCCAAAAGCTACAACTCTTGTTGCATAGGTCCTGCTTTACCTTGGTCTTAACCATCCAGTAGAAAAGTATGAAGATGAAATATAGGAATTAAGCCATGCTGTTATGTTGAGCTGTGGGGGACTCAGGTCAACAATTTCTGACATTGCCAGTGAAGCAGTAGACCCAGTACTGTTATGGACTACTGGACTCTTTTAGAATATTTTGCTGAGTTAACACACCTATAATATTCAAACAATGGAACTAAACAAAAAAGGAGATACAGATGAACGTCCATTTTGTATCTGTGTATTCAAAATGGTTAGGATAGATATATAGTTGCATTCTCTTAATGAATAGAGGGATTTGTTCTAATAGTGTTTGTAAATAGGATGTCAAGTCCGCATCTTATACAGCAATTAACCACTAGGAAGAATGTATGCAATTTGTTAATTATTGAAACTGTCCTACCAATTTGGTTTGAAACTGCCTCATTGCTATTTGTTTCTCAATAAAATTATGAAAAAAAAACATAGCAATGAGAGTTTCAAAATCGATTACTAGCTCAGTTTCAATAATTAATACATTGCATATTGTTATCTTAGTGGTTATTTATTGTACAAGATGCAGAAACGATATCCTGTCCACAAACACTATTAGTACAAAACTTCTTATTCATTGAATTAAAAGAATGGAGCTGTATATCTATCCTAACTATTTTGAATATACAGATACAAAATGGTCGTTCATTTGTATCTTTTGTTTAGTTTTATCATTTAAATATTATAGGCATGTGAATTCAACAAAATATTCCAATATAGTCCAGTATTCCATAATAGTAGTAATTTTTCCATAAGACTGGCAATGTGAGAAGTTGTTGACTTGAACCTTTTACAACTGAGCATATTAATATGCCTTTATTATTTATTTATTTATTTATTTTTTGGTGGAACCAGAGATTGAACTCAGGCCCTTGTGCTTGCCAAGAAAGTGCTTATTCTAGTGAGCCATCTCCCCACCCCAAAAAGCATTATGGCTTTTTGTTTTGTTTTGTTTTGTGGAACCAGGGATTGAACTCAAGCTTTTGCATTTACTACGCAAGTGCTTATGCTACTGAGCTATCTCCCCAGCCCCTGATAGATTATTTATTAGAGTATCAATGTCATTGCTTTTGTTGAGGGCTTCTTTATTTTTACACCTTCTTGAATTAGCTTTGGTAATTTGGTTTTTTAAAAATTAATTATTCAATTAATTAATTTAATTTTAGTTTTGGTAATTTGTATGAGTCTAAGATTTTGTCCGTTTCTTCAAAATTTGCCAGTGTATTAGAATGCAATTTTTCATAGAGTTTACTATCTACTGAATACTGATGGTTTCTGTTGTAATTT
>NW_004524686.1:5201510-5203958 GCF_000260255.1 Octodon degus | reverse complement strand
TAATTACACCCTTTTCATTCCTTATTGCTTGTATTTGAATTTTTTCTTTCCTGTGTTTGATGAGGTTACCTAGGGGCTTATCAATTTTATTTAATCTTTCAAAGAACAAGCTTTTTGCTTTTTTAGTTCTTTGAATTGTTTTCTTCGTCTCAATTGAATTAGTTTCTGCTCTAATCTTTATGATTTCCTTCAGTCTTTGGGCTCTGGGTTTGGTTTGCTCTTCCTTTTCTAGTTGTTGAAGGTGCAGCATTAGGGTGTTTATTTGTTCACATTCTGTTTTCCTTGGTTAAGATTTTATCTTTTCTTCTCTTTTATTTGTTCTTTCAAAGAGCTAGTTATTCATTTCGTTAATTCTTTGTATTTTTTAGTGTTTATATTTATTCTAATCTTTATGATTTCTTTTCTTCAACTTTATTTATTTATTATTTGATGCAGTGTCTTGCTATGCAGTTCTGACTCATAGTGATCTTCCTGTCTCAGACTCCCTAGCGCTGAGATTACAGGTGTGCTCCATGACACCTGGTTTCAGGGGCCAGCATGGTGCACCTGGGATTCCAGGGCTGGCATGGCATGCAGTACCAGGGATGAAACCTGGGTCCTTGCACTTGCCAGGCTGGGGCTAAGACCACTGAGCTATATGATTTCTCTTCTTAATTGTGGTTTGGGCCTGGATTTTTTTTTTTTGTTTCTTAGGTATCTTAAAGGTCCTCATAAGATTATTTCTGTGAGCTTATTCTGTTTTCTTAATGTAAGCATTGATTAGAATGTTCTCTTAGCAAGCAAATTGGCCAAGCAATGGCTCTGACTCATCCACATGGCTGACACTGACTAAGGATCTGCAAACTGAGTTACAGGGTCTCAGGATAAATCCTGAGGAGATTTGACTGACCTCATAGGATACAAAAGCTACAATTCTTGTCACATAGGTCTTACTTAATCTTGGTATTAATCATCCAGCAGAAAAGTATAAAATCTAAGTATAAGAAGTAAAACCATGGTGTTATGTTGAGCTGTAGGGGACTCAGGTCATCAACTTCTGACATTGCCAGTCAAGTGGAAGACCCAATGTTATTATGGTTTTACTGTATTTTTTTGGTTGAATTGTTTTTTAGGGGAGGTTTATTTTTTGTTTTTGGTGCCAAGGACTGAACCCAGGGCTTCTAGCTTGCTAGGTAAGCATTCTACCACTGAGCCTAATCCTCAGCCCCCAATATTATTATGGACTACTGGACTATTTTGGAATATTTTCCTGAGTTCACACACCTATAATATTTAAATGGTGGAAGTAAACAAAACAGGGGATATAGATGAATGACCATTTTGTATGTGTGTATTCAAAATGATTAGGATCGATATATAGCTATATTGTCTTAATTCAATGAATAGAGGGATTTGTTCTAATAGTGTTTGTAAATAGGATATCATGTCTGCATCTTGTACAACAAGTAACTACTAGGAAGAATGTATGAAATGTGTTAATTATTGAAACTGTCCTACCAATTTGATTTGAAACTGTCTCATTGCTATTTGTTTCTTAATAAAATTATTGAAAAAATATATAAAGAGTAAGATCTTGCTGTTAAAAAAAAAAGAATATTCTCTTAGGACTGATCCGATACTGTGCCAGAGAATCCAGTGAGTTACACTGACATTGTCAGAAGGCTTCGAAAAAGTCAGAACTTTCAGAAGGCTTTGAATTTTTGCCTTGATTTCTTCTGTGACCCACTTGTTGCTTAGGAGCATGTTACTGTTTTTCCAGGTCCTTCTAATTTTTCAGTGCTTTTTCTATCAGTGATTTCCAATTTATTAAACAGTGGACAGATAGTACATGTGGGGTAATTTACATTTTTTAATATTAGGCAGCCTTTGTGGACTAGTATGTCATCTATTTTGGAGCAAGCACTGCATGCTACAGAAAAGAATGTATGTTCTCTTGTAGTAGGGAGGAATAGTATGTAGATATCAATTGTTTTCATAAATTTAAGGGTATGATTAAATGATATTTCTTCATTGATTTTTGTTTGGTTAGTCTGTCTCTTTGCAAAATTGGGGTATTTTGATGCCCTATTGTGATTGCGTTATATTTATTTGATCTCTTTTGTTTGGCAGTATTTTTATTATGGTAGATACTCCAGTATTCAGCGTATAAATATTTATAAGCATTATTTCTTCTTGTTCAGTTTTTCCCTCAACAAATATGTAATCATCTTCAGTGTCTTTTCTAATTAGTTTTATTTACTTTTTTATTGAGAAGCAAATAGCAATGAGACAGTTTCAAAACTGATTAATAGGACAGTTTCAATAATTAATACATTGTACATTGTTATCTTCTTAGTGGTTATCCATAGTACATCTAATTAGTTTTAGTTTGACATTTACCCTCTCTGAGATTAAAATTGCTATCACTGGTTGTTTTGGGGGTACTGGTGCATTGGTTCCCTGGCCTAG
>NW_004524686.1:5199800-5201405 GCF_000260255.1 Octodon degus | reverse complement strand
TATATGTCACAAGGGACACCAGGATGGTCATGCCTGGTAAGGACTATGATCATGAGGTACAAAGTTCTTGGCCTTTATTAGGTGCACGGCTTGATTGTGCGGTGTGCGTTTGGGCTGCCAAAAGTAGTGGGGGTGAACTGATGGTGTGGTCAAGGTTCAAGAATTGAGGAACAATGCATTTTTGGGAAAGCACACAAGAACAGATCATGGGTAACCTGATTATCTGCTAACTAAGACTGCCGGGCTAGAAGGAATTCAGATGAGTCAAGTCCTCAGCTGGACGGTATCTTCCTTTGAGGAGCCAGAACTTCACAGACCATTTGCTAGTCTCAATTCTGGCCATTGGTTTAAAGATTAATCAGTCTGTAAGCCAGCTGCTGATCTCACCCTGAGTGATAGAGGCCTAGAAGAGACTCTTTATTTTTGTGCCAATTTATTAATATTAGTAATTGCTTTCTGAACCACATCAAACTGGTCTTCAGCACTGGTGCATGAAATACTGTTTTCCATTCTTTGATTTTTTTTGTAATCTATGAATATCATTTTGAATTAAAAGAATTGCTTGAATGCAACAGACTTTTGGATTCTGCTTTTTGATCCAGTCTGCCGATCTGTGTCTTTGAGTTGGAAAATTGAGGAAATTGACATTGAGAAATATTACTGCAATATGTTGCTTATTTATTATCACTGCACTCTTTCTGTGCTGTGCACTCCTTTGTTTTCCTTTTCTTGCATTTTTTTCTTGTTTACCCATTGACCTTGCTTGTTGTTTTCATAGCATCTGTGTTTTCCCTTTATTAGTTTTCTCATTTCTGTCTAGGATATTTTTGAGCATTTTATGGAGTGCTCATTTCATAGTCATATAATCTCTTGAGGTATTTTTTATCATGAAATCTCCTTATTTTCTATTTTGAAGGAAAGCTCTGCTGTTATATAAATCTGGGTCAAATGTTATTTGCTGTTATGATTTTAAATACTTCACTCCAACCTCTTTTGGCTTTTAGAATTTGTGTTGAGAAGTTTGCTGTTATTCTCATAGGTTTACATTTATCTACGATTTTTTTGTTATCTGTGACTCCTTTTAAAATTCTTTTTTATTGCTATCTGGAAATTTAAAAAGTTTATATCTTGATGAGCTTCTTTGTTATCACTGCTATTTAATTTTTTATGAAAAATAAAATAGAATTTATTATAAGATCATTTAAAAATCATAAGACATTATTTAGAAAGACCCATATGAATTCTAATTCATTCATCTTATGAATTAGAATTGAAAGTACTAAGTGTTCACAATTAATTTTTTTCCCTATTAATGTTTTTATATCAGAGATGAAGATAAAAATTAACACACTTTTAATAGGGAAAGTAACTTTACATGCCATTGGATGGTCTAACTGACTGAAACTAGAGCAGTTTATTTTTTTTCTATAATTTTATTGAGAAACAAATAGCAATGAGACAGTTTCAAACCAAATTGGTAGGACAGTTTTAATAATTAACACATTGCACACATTCTTCCTAGTGGTTAATTGCTGTACAAGATGCGGACATGATATCCTATTTACAAATACCATTAGAACAAATCCCTCTATTCATTAAGAGAAT
>NW_004524686.1:5176239-5199700 GCF_000260255.1 Octodon degus | reverse complement strand
TTTTTTTTTTTGGTTAAGTTCCTTTATTTGAATATTATAGGTGTGTTAACTCAGCAAAATATTGTAAAAGAGTCCAGTAGTCCATAATAGTTTGGGTCTTCCACTTGACTGGCAATGTCAGAAATTGTTGACCTGAGTCCCCTACAGCTCAACATAACAGCATGGCTTTGTTTCTTATATTTCATTTTTATACTTTTCTGCTGGATGGTTAAGACTAAGCTAAAGCAGGACCACACAGCTGTTTAATGTTGACAGCCATGTTAGCTCTTCTCTCCTACTTGGGAAATTTTCTGCTACAATTTCTATAAGCATATTATAATTCCTCCAGTGTTATCTTCTAGCTTTTCTCTAAGTCCATTTATCCTTAAGTTTGTCTTTCTAGTGTCATCTAAGAGCAGCTGGGTCATTTTCTCTTATGTTTTGTGGCTCCTGAGTACCTTTTCATAATTTATCATTGTCTCCTCACTTTCTGTCTTCACAGTGGTCATTTCTGCAATGTATTAATTCTATGCAGATTTTTGTTTCAGGTATTTCTTTCTGATATCTTTTGAAGGGTTCTAAATCTTTGGAGAATTTGTCATTCCTTTTTTGAACTGATCTGTTCAACTCTTCCAATTCTTTACTTATTTCCCGTGAATCTGCTTTGGGAAGTTTGAGTGATATTTCTGTGCACCTTTGCTCCTTTTCCTCTTGAAGCTCATCTAATTCACTTATCTTCATGTACCCTTTTCTTAGAGCTCTGCCACTTCATATTGGCTTTCTTCTTCATTTGTGCCTCATTGTTCTGCCTTAGGAGAGTTGAGTGACATTCTGGGTCTTTTATTGCCTTATTTTCTCATGGTCCTATGAAGGTATAAATCTATTGTTTCATTACTTATGAACTGCAGGAAATTCAGATATTGGCATAGAGAGAAAATCTGTTATTATATACTGTCTTGTTTCCCTTGGCTGTAGTAGTAAATTCGGTGACATCAATAGTTTGTCAATTGGATATTGACAAATCCTAGGAACTACTCATAAATATCCCTTACACTGAACTAAGAAGGCTATTGTTTAAGTTGAGACACTTAGACCAGCCATATATTGGCCTATAGTATTTCAGACAAGTAATTTCTGTTGGGGTTAGGCAGCAGAGCCAAAGTTCAAAAATATCACTAGACTACCTTTTCCATCAGGATCACCACCTCTAGCGTTTTCCCTCTCCAAATCTGGCATCTCACAATAGAATGCAGACCATTTGAACATCCTGGACTGACCTCAGTCTTTTCTTATTTAGTTTTCTTCCTCTCCAAGTCCATCTCCCAAGGGTATCTTTCACAATGTCTCTGTGGTAGAGTAAAACTTCAGTGTTAAAGTGAAACTCTCCTTTTGGGTGTTGGTCCCTTTTTCAATCAACTCAGTCTGTTTTTCACTCTGTTGTGCTTTCTGAGAAGATTCCAGGAGTGGGATTGCCATTGAATATGCCCGGGAGGCTCAGATGGTTGGTCTTAGGGTATCCCTGGCTTGGTGTAGTGACCCTGGCTCGAACTTTATTTTGAAATAAACTGTATTTAAGTCTGCAGGTTTATTGCTATTGTACTTTTTTGAATTTTCATTTCATTCATTGTGTTTTTCTGTTTCTTCTTCTTCTTCTTCTTCTTCTTCTTCTTCTTCTTCTTCTTCTTCTTCTTCTTCTTCTTCTTTTTTTGCGGGAGCTGGGATTGAACTCAGACCCTTGTGCTTGCCAGGGAAGCACTTATTCCACTGAGCCATCTCCCTGGCCCCATTGTGTTCTTCAATGTAAGCATTTCTGTTTGATGTTTTAACTGCACATAATTTAATTACTTGGTTTTGCATATTGCTAAAAAGTGTTCCCTCTGAGCAGGTTGCCTCAAGGCTATGGAGGCCTGTGAACATGGTTAGGCCAACCAGAGACTCAGATTTAGAGTGACAAGGTACAGAGAAGACAGCCCCTGGTGAATCTAGACCTAACCCAGTAACCCCACAAGGCAATTGCACTTAGTTTTTTTCTAAAAGCACTTACCTGCCATTCTGCCCACCTTGCCATAAAGATCTTTCCTAAAAAAAGAGTGGCCAATGAATTATGGAGTAGAAATGTAATAACAAAGGTAGAAATGTGTCCTGTTATCAGTCACACACATTCAAGCCCAGCCTGGGCCAGCACAGTAGAGGGACGGTAAGCTCTGGGATCGTCTCATTCAACCAAGATTGCTTCATAGAAAAGTTGACAATGCCTGCCTGAAAGCCATTGTTGATATTCAACATTTTTTTAAACAAGTGAACAGACTAGACAATAAGACATGATAGAAAACTTGGACAGGAGGCTGACTTGGACTCCGGCTTAAAGAAACATGCTATTGCAAGTAGGCAACAAACACACATTTCTGAATGTTTAATTTATTTGAAAATAAGAATCAACTTTTCTGTTCATATATTTCTTTCTTCTAAAGCAACAAGACAAGCAGAACTCAATTTCAGTTGCTTGTTAGGGTATCCTTCTGGTCTTCCCTTTTCTCATTGAAATTCTCATGTATAGTACCTCTATATGATCTTCTCTTACTGTTTGATGAGGCAGGGAGAGTATAAGAAGGTGAATTAAATGGCCTTTCATAAAAAACTAGTAGCAATGAAAGCTGCCTCAGAGTCATCATAAGTCATTCATTCACTTATTTATTCATTCAGCAAATATTATTGAGTAGCTGCAACGTGTCATGGGGATCCAGTGGTGAACAAAATCAGCATGGTCGCTGCTAAAGTCAACGTCCTTCGCAGTTGGCCCAACACTCCTTTGTTGTTGTTGTTGTTGTTGTTGTTGTTTTTTGTGGTACTGGGGATTGAACTCAGGACCCTGCACTTGCCAGGCAAGTGCTTATTCTACTGAGCTACCTCCCCGGCCCAACACTCCTCTTTTGAATACTGGGAAGGCGACATCTTGAGATACTCCTCAGTCCTGGGAAAACTGGGTAACTACTTCTTGAAATGTAATGTTCCCCAGATACCTGAGAAAGATGATGGGTAAAGTGTGATAGCCTGAGTTCTAGTTACAGAAGTGCTCTTTCATAGCTGTACATAATGATCAGGACATTTTACTGAGCTTCACTCAATTTTCTTATGTGTAAGTGGGTAACAGAGAATCTATCTTAGTGAGTTATCTTAAGAGTAAATGATGTTTGATTTTTGAATCACTAGGAACTGACTGGTAGTAATTTTGCAGTCAACTACAAATGAAGAATTAGCTATAGTTGTCCTAGTGGCTCTGGCAATATGAGAGGCCACTCTACACTTAGTTGAATCAGGGTAGAACCTGCCAGGAACCTGACTGTAACATTTTCTGTTGGTGCTTCCTAAGGAACGATGTCAGTTCCATAATTCTCAGTTAGAGGAAGGGAGTGAACGCCAGAGAGAGGCCCTACTGAAAGCTTTACCAATTTATCTGCTCCCAGGTGCAAAAAGCACAGGTATTTTATCTTCAAAGTGGGAATTTGTGCTAAAGATTAAAACATTTAAGGTGAGAGGAGGATATGCCTAATCCTGCATTTAACCTCTCTTTGTTGGGGGTTACTTTCTTTTTATCTTCCTTCTTCAGGGGGTCTCATTCAGATTCCTTTTTATTTTCTTTACCAGCCTGTCTATTACCCATAATTTGTAATGTTTACCATTCTAACAGCATCTATTAGGCACCCAGCATGAATCAGACGTGTTGATAGGGACCAGGATGCTGAGAGGAAGCAGGGCTAGTGCCTATCAAAGAGCTGAATGTCCACTTGCTCCCCCACCACAGTTTTTAAAGAAGCTTTTGGATTCCTTCCTTGATTTAGCTACCAATTTTGCCATCTTTGCACTCCATCCTTCTGCCTTTTTATTTTTTAAAAAATTTTTTTTCCTTCTGCCTTTTTAAAAGTAGCTGTAAGATCTTTATTTTCCACATCTTCAAATATCTTTTCTTTCTCATTTAATTCCACCTTCTCCCCTCTCCAGTGTGTACAACCTTGCCAGGTTCAACTGTCATCGCAGGCCCCACTGATAATATGTCTCCATACATTATCTGACCAACTAGCAGGGCTTTTGAGATTGCACTTCTTCAGTCCATACTGATAGTTCAGGTTGGCAGCAATGCAATTTCTATACCTTGTCATGAGAGAAGACTCAGTCTTCCTTCCTGTTGTATCCTGGAGACAGGAACTTTCCTAACCCTGTTGAATTATTAGTAACAAATAGCCTTGCTTCTTATCTGTAAACTAACGAACAAATTTCCACATGGTGATGACAGACTATGATGGCATGAACCTTAGCCTCCCATTAGGAGTAAATAAGCTTTCTTTCAACTTATTTGTTGATTTTCTGCTGTATGGGCCCCATGCTAGGCAAAGTAAGTAGGGATGATTTACTTTGGGAGGCAGGAAGACCTTGAATGTCTGGCCAGAGAATTGTGTTTAATGTAGTATAATGAATATAGGGACTTAAACAGCATAGCACATGCTGTGGATTTTTCCTTTGTTGGTCATTTAATATAAAGATATATTCAAGTGATTGAATACACTCTTCAAGCAACTTATGATGCTGAGTAAAATTTTGTTTTAACGTTGAAAACATCTCTGGGTGAGCTACCTGATGGGCTTGGGTATTCTTTATTTTCCTTGTGTATATTAACATATTGTCCATGATCTGTGTGACAAAGCTGTGTCTCCTCACTTCACAGCCCATGCTAGCATTTTCCCAGGTATGCACTTCTTCATTTTTTTCACTAAGTCAGGACACTTACCCAAAAGCCATTCCTTGTATTTTAATTTCAACCAATGAAAGTGAGTAGATTGGTAAATGAGACTTTCAGGAGGACAGCAGTAGAGAAAGCCCAAATCTTCTGTGTGTGTGTGTGTGTGTGTGGGCATAAGCATGTGCCTGTGGTACTGGAGATAGAACCTAGAGCTTCACACATGCTAGGCAAGTGCTTTCCCACCGAGCTACATCCTCAGCATACGTTTCTCTCTTGATTAAGAAAAACCCTGCAGTTGATGATGTCAGACATTGGAGACATCTCTTATCTATTATACTAATGAAAGAAGTAAGCCAAAAATCTGAGCAGAAAATTTATTGGTGGCTAGCTTTATTTCCTTTAGATGCTCAAGATTAGGAAAGACCTATACATGAGCAATTTCCTGCCATAGGCAACCTGTTGAGAGAAAGGGGACACATACTAGTGAGCAACCCCAGGCTCCATGGTGCACATCTGCAGCCCACACAGGTTGAGGGGTGGAGAAGGAGGTGGGCTGTTTTCATTCCCAGGTCCATATATAGCCTGCCCTGTTTGTGTTGTCTCAGTAGTTGCTTTCCTTTTTCACTTCCACTTGTTCACAGAAGCCATAATGTTAGAATATTTTAATAGAATTTCTGAATGACCCTGAAACTGTATGGTGTCTGGGGTGACCTTTTGGAGCTAAGAGGAGACATCAATTGATTTTTTTTTTTTTCGGAATCAGGGATTGAACTCAGGCCCTTGCACTTGCCAGGGAAGCGCTTATTCCACTGAGCCATCTCCCCAGCCCCAAGACCAACTGATTTCTGGGGAATTCCCCAGAATTGACTTATCTTAAAGAGATATAGATAGGTGTATTGCTCACAATTGAGCCCATTGTATTTTTTGTCTATGCCTTCAGAGATGAACACTAAATAATGAGGATATTGAATAATTGGGATGGAATCCTTCACATTCCCTTTGGGATTAAAAACAAAGTCCAGTGGGGCAGGGAGATGGCTCAGTGCAATAAGTGCTTCCCTGGTAAGCAAAGGACCTGAGTTCAATCCCCGGTTCCACCAAAAAAAAAAAAAAGCAAAGTCCATCTTTCTGTTCTGATCATTCTTATGAATAGAAGTATCTTGTCTGTTACTAACCCTTCCTGCTATTTTACACAACAAGGGGATACAAATTGGACCAACCTTGCAATTTCTTGTATATCAAGTATTCAATAAAATTTACTGAGTACCTATGTGTTAGGCATGTCTGAGAGGGTGACAGTACAGGAGTGAATGTAACAGTTAAAGATATCAGTGATGCTTACTCTGTAGTTGGGTAGAAACAGGCAATGAATGTTAGCTAAAATAAACTGCTGTAATGTGTGGTTCTCCTCTCATACCATCCTGAAAGTATGTGGAGATGCTGAGTAGTAACTTAGGGGAATTTCCAAAGTTGCTTCTACTGCCTAGCTTGATAAACTTCCTGGATTTCCCTTCCCAATCTGGAATTTGTGGTTCAGAAGCAGACCAGTTTTCACTTTTAACTTTCTTGGCACCACTGTGACACTTGCTTGGAGTCATCTTTTCACCTGTGCATGAGCCTGATTATTCAATGCAGTGAATAATCAGTACAGAACTTCACTGCCCTTTTCCTGTCTTTTTGTGGGAACTTCTCACTTTGTCCACATTGACCAGATTTTTGTTTCATTCTATAACCCAGACTCAGTTCTTACCCATGTAGAAATGGCTTGTGCTGCAAATCATGTTATTTTTTTCTATTTTATTTTATTGGCACGTTTGCAATTAAAGAATTAAGACAAAGAGTATCAACAAATCATGCTATTTTGTAATTATAGGTATAAGTCAGTTAACATTTGCTGGTTGATTCCTTTATAATGACTACATTTTTAAATAATTTTATTTTAAGGGCTGGTGAGATGGCTCAGTGGACTAAGCTTCTTATTAGGCAAGTACAGGGACCAGGGTTCGATCCCCAGCACCACATACCTTGCCAGCACCACCCCCTGGTGTGGTGGTGCATGCCCATAATCCCAGCACTGGGAAGGCTGAATACAGGAAGATCACTACAAGTCCAAGTTGCACAGTAAGACCCTGTACCAAATACATTAAAAAAGAATTTTGTTTTAAAGAGAAAAAACAAAATTTCAAAACAAGATAGTAGGAAAGTAACAATGGTTAATACATTACATATTGTTATCTTTAAATTAGTTACTCAGAGCACAAGATATAGATGTTCATGAAGGCTATTGATTTTTTTTATGAGCAGAATATATTGAGGGAAAGAAAGTTTCTGTCCAAGAGAGGGAAGGAAGAGGACTGGAGTGGGCTGCCAAGTAACCTGCCATTTTAAGGGATTTTTCTAAATAGAGGAAAACCAAAAGGTAAGGCAGGTTTAAGGTGGGAAACATGGGAACTCGTTAGGTGGGTATTAGGCGGGACAAAACTGTAGTCAACCATTAAGATTGCTAGCATAATTGCTCAGGTAAAATTGATTAAATAAGAATCAAATGGGGGAAGCAAGTCATGCAGCAAGGAGGCCTGAATACAGATCATGTGTGATTGATTTTTTTACTGTTGACTTTTATCCAGCCATGCTACTGAATTTTCTTCTTACATCTATCAGTTTTTTAGTGAAATTTTTGGGATTTTCTACATAGAGTTATCATGTCATCCACAAATGATAATTTCACTTCTTCCTTTCCTGTCATTATTCTTTTATTTCTTTATATTTTGTAATGGTTTTGGCTAAATTTTCAAGGACTACGTTGAATAAAAGTGGAGACTGTAGACACCTTTGTCTTATTCCTGATTTTAGAATGAAAGCTTTCAGTTTTTGTCCATTTGGTATGATGATTGCTTTGGATTGTCTTAGATGGCTCCTGTCAGGTTGAGGAAAAATCTATTCTGATTTTCTGTAGGATTTTGAAAGCATCTTTTATTTATTTATTTATTTATTTATTTATTTATTTATTTGGTGAAGGGTCTCACTATATAGCTTGGATTCACAGTGGTCCTCCTGTCTAAGCCTCCCAGTTCTGGGATTACAGATGTGTGCCACCATGCCTGGTTTTGGTGGCTAGCATGGTGCACCAATTCTTGGTCCTGTACTGCATGCAGTACTGAGGATTGAACCCAGGTCCTTGTGCTTGCGTGGCAGGAACTTATACTGCCGAGCTATCTCACCAGCCCCTTCTGTAGGATTTTTATCATGGATGGGTGTTAGATTTTTCCAAAAGCTTTTTTTGAATCTATGGAAAAGATCATATGGCTTTTGTCTTTGGCTCTTTTAATATGATGTATTACATTTGTTGATTTATGTTGTTTGCCAGTTATTGAGGAATTTTGCATTTATGTTTTTTAGGGAGATGGGCTGTAGCTCTCTTTAATAATTGGATCCTTCTCCAGTTTTGGTATCAGATTTTTTTTTTTTTTGCATTACCAGGTGGTATCATGTTAATGCTTGCTTCAAGGAATGACTTTGGGAGTGTTGTTTCCTTTTCTATTTCAGTAAAGACTTTAAGAAGTAGGGGTAATAGGATTTTTCTTTAAATTTCTTGCAGAATTCAGCTGTGAATTCATGAAGTCCAGGGCTTTTCTTTGTTGGTAGGTTTTTAATTATGTTTTAGATTTCATTAATTGATATTGGCTTATATAGGATTTTTATATCTTTTTGATTCATGTTTGGTAATTTATGTGTATCTACGAATCTGTCTGCTTCTTCTGCATTTTCCATCTTCTTAGAGTACAAGTTGTCAATGTAGGTAAAGGTGACCTGGATTTCTTCAGAGTCTGTTGTGATTTCATCCTTTTCATTCCTAATTGTGTTGCTTTGAGTCTTTGCTTTCTTTTTTGTTTGTTTGTTTATTTATTTTTTGGATAAGTTTGGTTGAAGCTTTCTCAATTTTATTTAATTCTCTTTTTTTTCCGAAACTGGGGCTTGAACTCAGGTCTTTGCGCTTGCCAGGGAAGCACTTATTCTACTGAGCCATCTCCCCGGCCCTCAATTTTATTTAATTCTGATTATATTTTCTAACACTAAAAGTAATATGTTCAATTAGTAGAACTTCTAGAATGCAAACAAACACAACAAGGAAGAAAATCATCTTTTCAGCCAGAGGTACTGAACTGGCACCAAGGCCAATTTCTGGTCCTGCAACCTATACAGTCTCACAGGACCCAGTGCTTAGAAGGACTTTACTTGGCTTAATGCTTCCTAATTCTGTCTTAACATTCTCTATAACTTTTAAACAGGAGAAGAGTACATACTTTTATTTTGCAATGGTATCTTCTAATAATGTAGCTGTTCTACCTATACTTCTTTTAACATCATTGATATATATGTATATATCCATCCAGTCTTTTGTCAATGTGTTGGTTTTAAAAAATCATTGAGATTATAGTGTTTGCATATTTTTAATTTTGGTTATTTTAATAGTGAATATTGTAATGTGTATTTTAAATTCATAAACAATAGTCCATCACTTAGTCATTTTGCTGTTGTTGGACCTTTTGTTTGTTAGTAAATTCTGCTTTCCTTTTTTACTTATTTTCTTTCTGTTTCTTTTTCTTTCAGTACTAAAAATTGACATCAGGGTATTGTGCAGGTGCTCTACTGCTGAGCTACATCCCCTGTCACTGTCATTCTTTCATTTTGAGGTAGTGTCTTGCTTAAGTTCTTAGACTAGCCTGAAACATGTGATCCTTCTGCCTCAACCTCCTAAGTAGTTTTTCATGTCTCTGTGTGAAACATTGAGAGCACTAAATATTAGCTATTATTATTTCTTCATGGTCCCTCAGACATCTTTCAAAAGAGACCACTGGTTTCTCATGGCGAGATTTCCATTAGTTCTCTAGGTTTCCTATGCTTTCCCATATCATCCAGAAACTAAACCATTAAGTTGGTTTCCTGTGCTAGGATAATGACAACCTCTGTCCAGCCACTGGGACAACTATGGAGACAGAGAAGTAGCTAGAAATTTATACCCCAGTGCTAGGCAGTTTCTTAGAAAGTACTCCAAATTCTTCATGTTCCAAATACAAAATCCTTATGCCAGAGCAAAAAGCTCATATCTGTCACTCTAGAGGCACTTGTGAGATAATCAAAGGCAGAGGATGCCTGCCTTCCCTCTTTGCTTTCCTTCCTTCCTTCCTTCCTTCCTTCCTTCCTTCCTTCCTTCCTTCCTCCCTCCCTCCCTTCCTTCCTCCCTTCCTCCCTTCTTCCATCCCTTCCTCCCTCCCTCTCTCCCTATCTCAATCCCTCCTCCCATCTTTCCCTTTCTCCCTTCTTTACTTCCTTCTTTTTTTTTAAAGTCCTGGGGGTTGAACACAGATCACTGCATTGAGCTAGAGCCTTGGTGCATTTGTACATTTTTTTTTTAATTTGAGACAAGTTTGCATTAAATCACTAAATTCCTCAGGCCTGGCTCAAACTTGCAATCCTCCTGCCTCAGCTGCCCAGAGTGTTGTGATTACAGGTGTATACTACCATACTTGTCTCCAGTCCTTAACTTAATTACTTTCTGAATTAACCTAAGAACTTTCTGAAAATGGCAGAACAGTGAATACACATTCATGGTCTTTGGATGGTATGTCAATACCCTTAACATTTGTCTCTGATGATGGTGACTCTAAGGTTGGGGTACAGACAACGTGAGGATGTCTAGTAAATTCATTCCTTTTGAACTTGCTTGATGCATCCTTGAAAAGGACAGTAATCCCACAAGGACAGATCCTTGGACAAGGAAAAGAAGCAGTTGTTTATTGGGCATTAAGATGTCCAAAATTTTCATACTTCTGAAACAAATTTCAGCTGCTGCAAACAGCAGGATAGAAAAATAATTGTTCTTGACTTTGATATTAGGATCATGAGTATTTTCTTCTTTTCCTATTCTTTGGAATTTCTTGCTTTTCTTATGATCTGTCTTACTTTTGTAGAACAAGAGATATTTGTAAAAGAGCTGTTTTATAGGAGAAAAACCTAAGCATACTTGAGTGTGTTAGTTTTCTTTTCCTAGGAGGAAAGAAAATGATGGCTAGGACCCATAGGCCCTAGTTAGCCTTGGCTTCAACAGCTCAGCAGCATGGAGGAAGGACTATGAAAGCAGTTGGCCTATGGATTATTGCACCTGCTTCAAAACATTCTTTTGCCCCCAATCCATTTTGTTGTAGTCATATAGCCAGATGCTGGAGAGAGCCTTATTTACTGCTGGAGCCTTCTCATACCCCCATGCTAGACTGGGCATAGCTAGAGAACTTGGAGTATTGTTAGAGATTTGTTTTGGAAGTTGAGATTCAGGAGAGAAAAGTGTGTAAGCCAGACTGAGAAGAGTTTGCTCATATTGAACAAAATTTGCCAGTTCCTGGTGTGATGGAGGAGATGCAGTGAGGGCATGGGGTTGGCATGAACCATGGCACTGGTATTATGGGGATGCCTCCAGAAAGGTAGGTTGCTAGGGTATAGACAGGGCCCAGGTATGGAATTGGATTTCGAAGGGAGGAACCTGTCCTTGCAGGAGGAGACTTTAGAGCCTTGCCTTGTTCTCTAGGATCTAGAGTGAGATTCTCAACAAGTCAGTGGAGAGACTAAGAGCCTCAGGATCAGAAGAGAGCCCCAGCTACAGGACTGATGGTAACAATTTGGGGTCATGACAGGAAGGCAGGAGGCCTGTTTATAGCAATGGGGCTCAAGATCAGCAGATCCAGAGCAAAGGTTCACCTGCCTCATCTCCCAATGATTAAACAAGGTACCTGAAAACTCATGTGACTGGGGATTGTGGTACTGCTGCTGAGCTTGGCATAGAGTTGATCGGCCATGTGAGGACAGTAGCTTAGAGAGGGGCGCTCTAGCGAGAGCTGAAATCAGTGACAGGAATTCACACAGGTCTTTTTTTCCCCCCACAGGTCTTGAGAAGAGTAAATTGTTCTATTTTAAAAAATAATCCTTCGTCCCATCAATCCTTTTACATATTTGCATACAAATGCACAATTCTGTCATTATTGGTGTTTATACCCAATAATTAAATTCCCTAATTAGAACCTAGGCTCCTTTCTTTGCCTACTGCACATTCTTCTGGGGGTAATGTGCAAGGCCACGTGGCCACCTAGAATTAAATGCTGTTTTATTGCAGCCTATCGAATAATAGGTTTTACCTAATATTAAAGGTTTTCTCTGGCTCCTTCAAAAGCCTTTCCATTCACAAATTCAAGGTAAACCTGTTTTCTTCAGCATAAAGCTTTACTCTTTGTTAGGCTTTAATAGACCAATGTGACCCTGAACTGTGGACTGTAAGTTTCCTTTATCTGTCCTATATTGGCTGAGTTAGCTGTGGTGGGGGTAAGATGTGGTGGGGGGAGCAAGGGGAAGAGAGAGGAGGAGGGAAGGAAAGAGCTACCGTGGTTCCAATAAAAAAATTATTATCTAGAGCAAAAGAGTTTTTCATACCTCAGTTTATCCAGTCTGTATTGTCACAATCATCCAGGTGAGCAATTGTAGAAAAGGCAATTGTACACAGGACTCTGGGATCTGATTTTGAACTCATTCACCTCTAAATGGAAAGTGGCAAGGGCACATGGGCTGTGGGGGTGCCTGTGTAGTCAGCAGCTGCCCCAGTCTATATTTATGTACTGTGGCACAAAAAGAGCTTAGAGACCCTCTGCAAAAATAAATCTTTGCAAACTTCCTGTTTGTATAAACTGAGCAGTGAAACAAAATAAATTAAAACTTCAATGACAACTTCCCCTCATCGTAGAAAATACTTAAGCATTATAGTGAAGACATTTGGTAATCTCATGGTCCTCCTGCTGCTACCTGATTCAAGCTGTGCAACTGAAGGCAGGCCCAATGACCTCTCTGGGCTTTAGTTTTCTGGAAGATGTTGTCTATGGGCAGTGACTTCTTGAGATACTGATAAGATGGTATGAGAAAGCGCTTAGCAAGTTACTTGTCACACAGTAGGCATTCAGCATCCCACCTTGTATTTGGATTTAGGCATGGATGGAAGCTTCAGCCTTCAGACAATTCCTGTTCTTTATAGGGATGTGGCAGGACCAGGTGGGACTTGACTTTAGAAAATGCATGTGCAGAGCTGGGTAGACAAAAGCTCCCTTTCAGATCCTGTTTAAAGATGACCACACTCCATATGGCTTCACCTGCTGTGTACTGTTCTAATTGCAATCAGAATGGATCTCATTAGGGTTACAATGGCCCAGGAAAATGAAGAATGGTTACCATGGCCCACTCCCTGGGCCTCCCAGCCTGGCAGTCCAAAAAGAAGCAGTGTAGAAAATGTTTCCTGTAATTACAGTGCCCAACACGGCACCCCAAGGATGTTGGCAGCTTAATAAATAGCCTTTGAGAATTTTTCTCTCTGCCAAATGTTTCTTACAGAGAGGTGCAAGTCTGCATGAATGGCTATGTACATGCTCCCAGCCCCATCCACTTGAAACATAGGCACACACACACACACACATGTACAAGGTGGATGTAAGGGGGGCAGTGTGCAATGGAGTAGGAAACAGTAGCTGTGTTTCCTGTGTGGATACACAAAGAGGTGCTGCTGAGCACTATTAGGTGTTTGCTAAATGGTTAAAAAAACCAAAGCTGCCTACACTGTATATTTGAGTAGACTAGAAATGGAGGCTTTCTCAGTTTGGGAGTGGATGGGATGGGAGCAGACATGATAATTTATCTTGGGGGAGATATTGTAACATCAAGTTATTTGGAGCAGACCAAAATGAATATGGATCTCTTTACCATTCATTGACCAGTGTTTTGGTTGCAGTAAGATGTGCCTTCCTATCAGTTTGGTCTGTTTTCTGTGCAATACATGCGCATTTGGGCTATCTGTAACCAAGTATGAGTGAAACCTTCAGGCTGGGACTGTGAACTTTTCTTGAATAAAGCCAGAGAAAAGAAACCTAGTACATAATGTAGCTACTCATATCTGCTTTCTGGGCAAGCAAAAACATCCATAAACAATAGCATAAATATACTTTGAACAAGATTTAATAATGTGTGTTTGGTGGGAAGATAGTGTATTGTATAGTCAATCAATCCATTAATTCATTATTTATCCAGCTATCCACACAAATTAATAATTAGATGTTGGACCTGTGAGCATTTAAATATTTTGCTCTATCTATCTGGTGTTATGTACCAGGATTAAAGAGAGAATGTCCTTCCTTCACCCTGAAATTTGTATGAGAGGCTGCAATCTTGTGTTGCTGTGCATTGTGCAGGTTCCATTTTGGATGATGCCGTACTGTAGCATCAGAAGCCCTCATGTTACCCCAGCCTGGCGTGACTTTTCACAGCAAAGACCTCAATTTTCTTGCTCAGTTCTTTCCTTTTTTTTTTTTTTTTGTGGAACCAGGGATTGAACTCAGGCCCTTGTGCTTGCCAGGCAAGTGCTCAGTTCTTTGCTTTTATTCCAAGCTGTGCCTGTGCTTGCTGCCTCCTCCTCCTATGATTCATTTTTTGTTCCTCAAAGAGATGTTTTCTTACATTTCATGGCTAGTGAGCAACCTGGATAGGGCTATCTGCAAGCCGAGCTCTGGATTTTCTGATGTGGTGGCAGGTCCCAGGAGTCCTTTTGAAATGAGGACCATGAAGATTAACAGCACCTCCATTCTTCTCACTATGCACAAAGGATGACTGGGGGTGTTGAGTATACTTCAGATACTAAGGAATTATACTGAGATGCATGAGAGTTGACCATGCCATCTGATAACTCAGGAGAGAGCTGCTCCCTAGAGATGGTGCAGCCCATGAACAGGCACACAGAGTTTTGTGCCCCTAGGCCTGCGGTGTAGTCTTACTTCCTCCTTGGCATATAGAGATGCCCACCTTTAGAGGCCTCAGAGAGCCATTGACCACTTTTGGGCCAGTCCTTGAAAGCTGTTATGACAGAAAGGAAAATGTCTGCATTCCCATGGAGCAATAAGAGAGATAACTTGAACACAGGAGCAGAAGCTGAGTAGTAATGGTCGTAGCAAGAGGAATGGTGAGAACTGATAGGAGTGACAGAATCAGCGTTATAAGAGGCCTCTTGTGATCCTAAGCATGAGCTAAGGGCATCAACGTATTCCAGAGGGAAGTATTTAAGCAGCAGCAAGTTGCATGGAATAAGTCCCAGAGTCATGATGTCAATCCAGGATGAACAATTTTTTGTTCAACACCTGCTGTGTGCCCTGCATTGTGTTAGGTTCTGTTCTGTCAAATCTTGAGGCACAATGTGCCTGTTGTCCCATTTTGTAAACCAGAAAAGCACTTAATTAGAGCAGACACTGATAGCCTAATACATCCATTATTGAGTTCCTCAACAGATTATTATCTAATGATTTAAGCAACCAAAGATAATCTTTGCCTAGAAGTAGACTAACTCATTCCTATAAAACCCACTTCTTGGGAGAGCAAGGTAGTGCTCTGACTCACTTGGCTACTAAACTATCAGTAATGAAGTTGAGAAGCAGGCATAGTCACCTAGAGTTAATAGCATTTCCTTAATATTTACATTCAATTTTCAAATTTCCTTGCATATGTACTTTTTTTTGAATTTACCATAATTTTATTGAGAAATAAATAGCAAAGAGACTGTTTTTAAATCAAATTGGTAAAAAAATAAAAATAAAAGGACTGGGGAGATGGCTCAGAAGAATAAGTGCTTCCCTGGCAAGCACAAGGGCCTGAGTTCAATCCCCAGTTCCGCCAAAAAAAAAAAATCAAATTGGTAGAACAGTTCCAGTAATTAACACATTGCATACTGCCTTCCTAGTGGTTATTTGTTGTACAAGATGCAGACATGATATCCTATTTACAAACACTATTAGAACAAATCCCTCTATTCATTGAGTTAAGAGAATGTAGCTATATATCTATCCTAACCATTTTGAATATACAGCGACAAAATGGTCATTCATCTGTATCACATTTTTTGTTTAGTTCCGTCATTCAAATATAGGTGTGAGAACTCAGCAAAATATTCCAAAATAGCCCAGTAGTCCATAATAGTATCCACTCTTCTGGTTGACTGGCAATGTCAGAAGATGTTGACCTGAGTCCCCTGCAGCTCAACATAACAACATGGCTTTACTTTTTTTTTTTTAATTTTTTTTAAACTTTTTTTAACACTTATTTATTTTTATTTGTGTGTGTGTGGCCAGCTCAGCCCACCAGGGGGCGGGGCTGGCCGGCATGTGGTGCTGGGGGATTGATTGAACCGCAGTCCCTGTGCTTTGCCAAGCCTGCTCCATGTAGGTGCTTTAGACCACTGAGCCATCTCACCAGCCCCGGCTTTACTTTTTATACTTCATTTTATACTTTTCTGCTGGATGGTTAAGACCAAGATAAAGCAAGACCTATGTAACAAGAATTGTAGCTTTTCTATTGGATAAGGTCAGTCAATTCCCCTCAGGATTTATCCTGAGACCCTGTACCTCAGATTGTAGAACAATTGTCAGGGTCAGCCATGTGGATGAGTCACGGCCATTGCTTGGCCAATATGCTCTCTGTGAAAGCTTGAAAGAATGTATTCTCTCCATGTGACTCTCCTTAGGCACACTCTACATCATCGATCACTTTCCTCTTTGGCTCCATAATCTCGTTCATCTGAAAATTTGGGAAACAACTGAGTTACATGATGTTACAGTACAACTTCTCATATGTCCTGAGTCTTAATTGACCTTGGAAGGCTAGAGCCAAAATGTTGGCTTTCCTTGCAGCCCTCCATTTTCTCTAATTTTGGTGTGCAAACTTAGGTTGTTAACCCTCCAGAAGACAAGCTTATTGTTATTACCATACAAACTAAGCTTTTGAGCTTAACCTCACTATCTGTCTGAATATCAAACATCTTAGGCATAACATGGAACAGGTATTTTTCATCAAGTATTGATGTGTTAAACTTTAAGTCCCTACAGAATATGATGAAAAAAAGTTAAAACATATTTAATAGTTATAAAGTATTATATATGTTTACACATAAGTCCAAAAATCTAACCACATACAGCTTCGTAGTAAGATAGTCCCACGACTCTCCTTTTCCTGTCTCCGACCTTCATTCACCACCCCCTTCTTTTTGAACAATCATCTACCCGAAAGATAGCACAGCAGCAACTGGCATGTCATGACAAGCAGCCTGTATTCAGAAGACCAGAATGACTGGCACTCCAAGCATGAACCTATTATGACAAATTGCCATCTTCAGTGCAGTTGCTTAGTTCACAGGTGTCAGTCTACATACTTAGTCAGGGTGAGAATCCTTCTAATTAACTGCTAGATTCAAAAATCTTCTGAAGATTCTCAGGATCATTGCCTTGCTCATCTTGTACATATAACTGTATGGCTTGCCACTGTCATGTTTCCTAGCTCTTCTCCTTGCTCTCTTTTCACTGTCTAGTCCTCAAGTTCTTGCTTTCCTTTTAACTGTATTATACCTTTCTATTTGTATTTCTTCTTTTGAGTTCTTATACTAGGTGAACTGTATGATATTTACATATGTATGTCTGGTTTATTTCACTTATGAGTGTATCTTCAAGTGGCATCCATTTAAATATAAAGGCTTCGAGTTTATCATTCTTTATAGCTGAGTAATACTCCATTGTGTAAAAATACCACATCTTTTTCTTCCATTCCTCAGGTGATGGACATCTTGGTTGTTTCCTGGCTATCACAAATTGTGCTGCTATAAACAAAGGTACACATATATCACTATGATATGATGTTTTCAGATGCTCTGGGAAAATTCCCAGTAGGGGAATAACTGGTTTAAATGGGACTTTCAGTCCTAGTTTTCTAAGGAATCTCCACACGCATGTGTACTTTTTAAAAATAATGTATTTAGTTTTTTACGATTCAAGTAAAATTTACTTATTACATTTGGCTGGTATGTCTTTTATAATAGTGCCTCCACTCAGTTTTGTTAAATGCCATTTATTTGGTGAAGAGATCAGCTTATTTATTATTAAGAATTTCCCACATGGATTTAGCTGATTGTGTTCTTTTGGTAGTGTTTAGCTTTTTCCTCTGCACCCCATAGTTCCTGAAGGTAGGTAATTATATACAGAGACTTGATTAAAGTTCTTTTGTTAACGTCATTGTTTGTCAAACAATTTTGTCGAAGGTACTATTTATTTCCCATGGTTATCAAAAGGCACATAGTATAGTTTCCCAGTTTTAATGATACTAAGATTATCGGTATGTTTAGATGTTGGCAGCTCCATTCACCATTATAAATCTTTCCATCAACATTTCTCCTTAAAAGTTTGATAGTGATAATGTTTTAGATGCACTGAGTCATAAGGGCTGTAGAACAGTGATTTTTTTTGAAGTCTATCTTCCTTCTGCATTTACTAGCAATAGTCTTTGTATAAAAAAGGACTATGCCTCATCATCTTTTTTGCTACTTTAAAGTGAAGTTCATATTGGAAAGATGTGATAGATTTTGATGATTTCCCTTTATTTAATAAATTTTAGAATAAAACATGTATGGTCCAGCAAACTCTACTTATAAGAATGAGGTTTTGGTTATAGCTCTACGAGTCTTTTGGTGGAGTTTTTGAGGTCTTCCATGTAGCGTATCATGTCATCTGTGAATAATGATAATTTTCCTCTTATTTTCCTATCTTTCTTCCTATTGTTTATCTCTCTTACATAATTGCTCTGGCTAATGTTGGCAAAACAAGATGTTAAGACTCATCTTAAATACTGCTTGCTCTAATATAAGGTTGGTCTTTCCTCTAATAAAGTCATGATTTCTTCTAAAGGGAAATGCTACTTTGAAACCACTGAGTATTAGGGAGGCTCATTCCTACTGGATTATTATTTCATACTGTCATGAGTACTAAATATAGTTTCATTAATGTTTATTCTGTTTGGGCTTCACCTAGTGTCTTGATTCTATAAAATTATATATTCACTATATTTGGGAGAACTTCAAGCATTATTATTAAAAAATGTAAGTTTTTTTTTTAACCTATTTTATCTCTTCTACTTATGGAACTCCATTAGTAAAGTTTTATATACGTAGATTTTTTGACAACTCCCCGAGGTTCTATTCATTTAAATTTACTCCTCTGTTCTTCAGATTTGATTATTCCTGTTAATCTGGGCTCACTGACTCTTTCTCTTATTGTCTAGATCCACTCTGGATAGACTAAGAGGAGAACTAATGAAATAGGCTGAATTTGTGTCACTTTACATATTGTATTTTTCAGTTCTAGACTTTACATTTGATTTTTTTTTCCATCATCAATATGAGGTAACTATTTTATTTTTCCCATTTTAATTAGTATATATTTGTGATAGAAAATAAACACATTCATCATGCGGAATTGATCTGTACTCATATTGCATCCTGATGCTTTTTATTTGCCCTTCCTCTCTTATCCCTCCCTTCTTTCACATCCCTTCCTTCCTTTTCCTTCTCCACAAAGTCTCTTGCCCCGTTTACTATCATTTATCTTTTATTTTTTTCTCTTCAAATTATTTATTCCCTGGATTGCTCACATAACAGAAACCATATGATATTGAACTTTCTGTATCTGATTTATTTCACTTAGCATTATGGTCTCAGGGTGTATCTACTTTCCTATAGAGGGCTCAAATTTAACCTGCTATGTGGCTGAGTAGTACTGCATTTTATCAGTTTATATATTGGTAAGCACATGGGTGAGTGCCAAGATTTAACTCTTCTGAGTTGTGCTGCTATAAACATTTGTATTCATATTGCCTATCACTACAATATGAAGTCTTTAACCCTTTCAGGAAAATACTATTTTTAATATTTTGGTTAGTCCCTGCCAGGATTCTTACCTTACATTTTAACAATCTTAGTATAAACTTATTATTCATAAAAATTTTCAGGCTTCTTTTCATAGTTGTTTTCTTTTGTGTTACAAAAATAATCATAACCATTTTTTTTGAGTCTTGCTATGTTGCACAGGCTGGTCTCAACCTTCCTGGGCTCAAGTGATTTTTCCATCTTTGTTTCCCAAGAAGCTAGAACTATAGGTATATACTGTAACACTCAGATTTTATATACTTTTTATGTATTAAGTACAGGGTCTATAGGGTCGCACTACACAGATCAGACTTATAGTGATCCTCCTGTTTTCAAGGAGGATCCCAAGCACTGGGATCCTCCTGTAATTCCTCCCAAGCACTGGAATTACAAGCATTCACCACCACACCCAGTTTCAATGGCCATCTTAGTGTGCCCTGAGGGCAAGGCCGGCACTGCAGGCCTGGGATCCAACCCTGGTCCCTGCGCCTGCCTAAACAGGCACTTTAATCTGCTGACCTATCTGGCCAGCCCTTACATAACTTTTAATGGCTACCTAATTTCACATCATATCAATATAGCATAATTTTCAATTATGAAATGTTGGTGCATTCCAAATTGTGTTGTTGTTAATTAAACCCAAATGAAAATATGTATAATTAATATTCTTTTTTTTAACTTGATATGAAAATTTAGATTGCAGGCTTTGGCCTAATGTTGTCTCTATACTTTGAATTTCTACTTAATGAACTACAACCTGAATGAGTAAATCAACAAATTGAAACCCAAGTATGGGTGTATATTAATTACTTTCTTGTCCCTGGAACAAATACCTGGCACGCACAGTTTAAAATCGGAGAGGTTTATTTTGACTCATAGTTTCAGGGAGTTCAGTTAGTGGCCACTGATTTCAAGGCAGCAGTGCCATGGCAGAACAGCTTGGCAGGGGAAAGTTGCTCACCCTATGGCAATTGGGAAGGAGAGAGAGAAAGCAGAAGCTGTAGACAAGAGTTCACTCTTTTAGGTCACATCTCCAGGGAGCCACTTATTCCAATTATCCCTGCCTCATAGGAGCACATTTACCTGTGAACACACCACACACCAACATATTGTCTATTGGTAAGTAGAGTGACCCCATGATGCAGGAACCTTCAGAAAGCCCCTTCAGTAAGCCTCTGCTCAGGGATCATGAGATCTAACCCATAACATTGTGTCCTTGGCCCCCAAAAGGCTTATGGCCGTTTCATTATGCAAAGTGCACTCAGTGCATCTGTAAGTGTCACCACAGCCTCAACATTTCAGTGTTGCTGAAAAGCCCAATTGCTAAGCCTCTACTGAGATTCAAGGAAAGCTTTGGACTGTGAGCCTGTATAAAAAAAAAGTTGAACACTTTGTTGAAGTCACTTTCCTTATCCCTGAAACAAAATAGCCAACACTCACAAATTAAAACAAATTTATTTTAGCTCACTTTTTAGTTCAAGGTCAGCTGGCTCTGAGGTACGATGGGCATGGTTGAAGAATCAAGTAGAAGAAATCTGTTCATGTGGCCAAGAAGCAGTGAGAGATGGAAAGAATCAGAGAGGGAATTCTGCCCTCCTGGTCACACCTCCAATGACCCACCTTTTTTTTTTTCAGAACCAGGGATTGAATTCAGGTCCTTGCACTTGCCAAGCAAGCACTTATTCTACTGAGCTATCTCCCTGCCCCCCCTTTTTTGCAGTACCAGGGATTGAACTCAGGACCTTGTGCTTCCCAGGCAGGTGCTCATTTTACTGAGCTATCTCCCCGGTGACCCACCTCTTAAAAACAATTTACCTCTGAACCCATCTCTGGACTATGATCCAATAACCTTCCCAAAATTCAATCTCTAAACACATTTGGCCTTGTGGGACATTCTAGAGAACCCTAGAATGCTGATGATTCAGTTGTCTTAGTTACTTTTCTTGTCACTGAGACACAATACCCTATACCTGCAAATTAAAGGTGGAGAGGTTTTTGTTGTTTTATAGTACACTAGTTGCAAGGTAGGGTGACATAGGAGAGCAGCACAGCAGAGGAGAGACAGCTGATGGCAAGGCAGTGGCAAGCAGAGACAAGTCAAGGGGAGAGAGAAGGTCATGTTTCTAGGTCACATGCCCAGTGATGCCCTTTCTCCCACCAGGCTCCACCTCACATTTAGCTATAAATGTATCAGGGGTCAGTCCACTCCACATGTCATGTCTCAGTCATACAATCTATGAGTGCATGAGGCTTTGGGGGGATATCCACATGTAAACCACAGCATCAGTCCATGATCTGCTGGCTCAAAGGTAGAAATAGTGTGGCAGAAGGGTACAGAAGAAGAAAGCTGCTCACTATAAGGCAGCGAGGAAGCATAGGTAGATGGGGGAGTGGTTGGGGACAAAAATACTGTATTCCAAGTCCTATCTCCAGAGACACTACTGCTGGCTAGCCCTACCTTCTACCAGCACATTCAGTTATGAAATCCTCAACGGATTGATTTTCTGGGGCTTGTAGCACTCTGTGATTAAATCACCTCCAGAAATCCCCACCTCTGAACATGTGAGCCTTTTGGAGGACGCTTTAGAGCTAAACTGTAGCAGAGCATATTTGTATGTAACAACAGGATCTTAGTCAATCACAAGCAGATGAGATTCAGCCAAGCACAGGCTGGCCACTGATCATTTTATGTCCAAAAAGGGCAACCCCGTTGCTGTAAACAAGCTATTTCTATGATTTACCCAATTCTGCCTATAAATATGCACTGCCCATGTGTTCCTGTCTGGAGGTTTCTGGATCTCTTCTGATGCTGAGTATTATATAACTTGTGAATGGTTATTTGCTGAGATAAATTGTTAAAATTAATTTGTTGAAAGTTTTTCTTCTTATCTTCCTATTATCTTGTATTATTTTTGTAATGCTAGGTATCAAACCTAGGGTCTTCATATAGACTACATAAGGATTCTAACCTCAAGCTATATCCCTAGCACTCCTTTTTATGATGATAGGATAAAATTTGTCTTTGCTATATTGTTATTCATTTTTCAGGAATTTCTCAGATGCTCACTAGCCATTTTTTCTGTGTGAATTACCTATCATTGTATTTGACTGTTTTTCTATTGAGGACTTAAGGCTTATAGATTGTCTGGTACAATACATGTAACATTAAATTTATTATGTAGGGGCTGGGAAGATAGCTCAGTAGAATAAGTGTTTGCCTGGCAAGCACAAGGGCCTGAGTTCAATCCCTGGTTCCACCAAAAAAACCCAAAAACAAACAAACCAAAAAACCCCAAAAACTATCATATAGATCATTTTAAAACATAAAATTCAATGTTGCAAAATACATTTATAATATTGTTCAATGGTCACCATTCATCTCTAGAACTCTTTTAGTCTTATAAAACAAATTCTGAATTTATTTTTAACCAGAATTCTGAATTATAATTTTTTCTTTTTTAGAATTCTGAATTCTTCGGTCAGCAAGATAGCTCAGCGGACTGAAGTGCCTGCTTAGGCAAGTTTAGGCAAGCGCAGGAACTGCAATTCATTACCCTGCAGCACATGCCACACCAGCCCCGCACCCAGGGTAGGCTCAGCCTGCTAGAGTGGTAATGCATGCCTGTAACCCCAGTGCTGGAGAGGCTGAAAGCAGGAGGATTGAGTCAGAGCTGCATAGTGGGACCTTGTAACAACTAAATACATTTAAAAAAATCTGAATTCCTAACCAATCCCTCATGCTCCTCACCACACAGCCCTGGCAACCACTGTCCTAATTATTGTTTCCATAATTTTGACTTCAATATCTCATTTAAATGAAATCACACAATATTTTCTTTTTTCCCATAATTTTATTGAGAAACAAATAGCAATGAGACAGTTTCAAACCAAATTGGTAGGACAGTTTCAATAATTAACACATTGCATACATTCTT
>NW_004524686.1:5162429-5168014 GCF_000260255.1 Octodon degus | reverse complement strand
AAAAAAAAAAAAGAAAGAAAGAGATGAAGATAGGCTAAATGCACAGTCAACCAAACAAAGCACACCATTCTGTAATACTAAGAAGCACTAATAAAATTTAAAATAAAGAAAAAAAAATAAAATAAAATAAAATTATTTCTTAAAAAAAATAAAAAATAAAAAATAAAAAAATAAAAAAAAATATAAAAAAAAAGACTCCAGTCTCATGGGAAATATTACAAAGAATGACCAACTGCTGTCATATCAAATTAAAAAGCTTTTGCAGGGCTGGAGAGATAGCTCAGCTGACTAAGTGCCTGCTTAGGCAAGAGCAGGGACCATGTTCCTGGCACAATATGGTGCACTGGCCCCGCCCCCAGGTGTGCTGAGCTGGTGGCCCAGTCTGGGAGTGGTGGTGCACACCTTTAATTTCAGTGCTGGAGAGGCTGAAAACAGGAGAATCACTACAAGTGTGAGCTATGTAGATATATATTGCACTGAAAAGGAAACCAGCAATAAGTTGAAGTGATCACCTACAGAATGGGAAAAAAAATTACTAGCTACTTCTCAAATAAAGGACTAATATTTAGACTATGTGAAGAACACAGAAAAATCAGAACTCCCAACTTTAAATACTTGATCCAAATACTGGTCACCTGAAATAGACATATCTCAGATGAAGAAATAAAATCAGCAAATAAATTATGAAAAATGCTCAATGTCTCTAGTCATTTGAGAAATACAAATTAGATTAACACTGAGATTCAATCTCACTCCAGAAAGAATGGCTGTCATTAAGAAATCAATTAATAACAAATGCTGGTGGGGCTGTGGGGTAAAAAGTAACTCTTCTTTGCTGGTGAGAGTGTAAACTGGTAACCACTGTGAGAATCAGTATGAAAATTCCTGAGAAAATGAAAACTAGAATTTCCATTTGACCCAGTTGTTCCCCTACTACGTTATCTCCCCTCTTGTGCTTTATACAACCATATTATAATTTTAATAGTATAATCATAATCTTAATATTGCTTTTCTTTTTTGTGTGTGTGTTTTAGGGAAGGGTCTACAGGGTGTTCAGGGTCTCACTACTAGATTGGACACATAGTGATCCACCTGTTTACAGCCTCCCAAGAGCTGGGATTACAGGCACCTGCCACCACACCCTGTCTCAATTGCAGTCTCAGTGAGCCCCTGGGGTGGGGCCAGCACAGCAGGCCCGGGGTTCGAAACCCTGGGCCCTGCTCCTGCTTGCAGGTACTTTAATCTGCTGAGCTTTTTGGGTGACCCAGTAATAGCCAAATTTTGGAAACACTCTACAAGCCTATGAAAAGATGAATAGATAAAGAAAATATGGTATTTATATTTAATATCGCACTACTTTGTTATAAAGAAGGATAAACTTTAGTCATTTGTAGCAAAACGGATGTCCCTTGAAACCATAATCTTCAGTGAAACAACATATACACACAAATTTAAATATAGCAGTGGCTGTCTTATGTGAGAAACTCAAAAAATAAATAGGGAGCATAATGGAAGATTGATATTGGGAAGTAGGAGGAACAAGTTCAAATGGGAAGAGGAACCAGGGAGGGAGGAGGAGAAAGGGAAAAAATAAAAAAGGAAAAAAAGAATGGAAGAACAATTTCTGACACTGCCAGTCATGTGGAAGATCCAATACTATTATGAACTACTGGACTCTTTTAGAATATTTTGCTGAGTTAACACACCTATAATATTCAAATGATGGAACTAAACAAAAAATGGGATACAGATGAATGTCCATTTTGTATCTGTGTATTCAAAGTGGTTAGGATAGATATATAGTTACATTCTCTTAATGAATAGAGGGATTTGTTGTAATAGTGTTTGTAAATAGGGTATCATGTCTGCATCTTGTACAGCAAATAACCACTAGGAAGAGAGTATGTAATGTGTTAATTATTGAAACCGTCCTACCAATTTGATTTGAAACTGTCTCATTGCTATTTGTCTCTCAATAAAATTATGTAAAAAAAGAATGGAAGTAAAATGAGGGAAATGAACTGTGTAAACAGGAAGGAGAATGGGGTAGTTTTGAAGGGTGGGGAGGGTAATGGCATGAAAAAGAATTAAGATATATTGTGTACAGGTATGTGTTCCTTAGGATGAATATGATCAAAATATGTGATGAATATGTGCTAGTAAAAATAAAGCAAACAATAAGCTAGCAGTTTTAACAAAAAATTAAAATTTTAATTTTACAACCCTATTAAAAAAGTAGCATTCTTCCCATTTACTTCATCTTAGGGTTTAAACTTCTAGTCTTTCACCATTAGCTGTAATGTTTGCTATTGATTTTACATATATGATTTTTATTCTGCTGAGTTGCCTTCCTTTTCCCATTTTGTTGAGTTGTTTAATCATGAAAAGTTTAGAATTTTTTACATGTTTTTCTATGTCATTGAGATGATCATGTGTTTCCCTTCTGGCAGTCAGAAGCCACTGAGGCCAGATCCTAAGCGAGTCTATCTACTCTCAGACTAACAACAGATTTTGGTGTTCTTGACATGGTCCTGGTTTTTGTAGGCATAGATAATAGTAAAGTTAGGGAATCAGGGAAGCTTCCAACAAGATTTAAAAGGAAAGCCTCAGAGTCTGTGCATTTGGGGACAGGGTCAGAATTCCCGAAGGCATCCCCTCAGGGTGACACATGAAGCTACCAGAGAGAAAGCAAAGAGAGACCCCAGGAGCCTAGAGATGCCAGGAATATGGACTGTCTTCCAGGGAAAGTTGCAGCTTGGTTCTGCAGAGCTCATGTCATACTACCACCTGCCCATGATGCTGGATGTGGAGGTAAAAGATACAATGTTTACTCTGCTGGTTTTTAGTCTTGCTTTGGTCTGACATTTATTTTTAATTCCTTGTTCATCTCTTATAGAAGGGGACAATTTATTCTATGCCATTCTATGTTGAAAGTTGTCAAATTTCTCTTTTACTTTTATGAAGCTCTTAGCTAAGATTTTACTCGGAGTCTCAGAGAAGAATTGAGCTTGCACTTTTAAGTAATGCTGGCACTCTTAGGACTTCGATGAGTCCTGGAGAGAGAAATAAGTGCATGTTGTTTAACAATATCATCTTCAACCTTTGGGGACACGAGTGGAATCTTGTATCTTACATCTGAAATATACCCAGAGATCTCATCTTTAGAAGTAGAACTAATGGAAATGGAAAGCAATCGGATCTTGAGGACTCTGACTATATTCATTAGTCACATCATAATTTGATATAGCGGGGAGGAAATGGAAACCTAGAATGTAGTTGAAGGAAATGGTTTGTGGGGGACTGGCCATGGGCACTGTGTCTTGCCCTTTGTTCCTTTCTCTTTTAGATCTTCCCGTCTTTTTCTGCTTCCTGGATGCCATGGAGTAGGCATATTTCCCCTTGCTATGCTCTTATTACTGATGTTTCTGCCTCAGCACAGGCCTAAAGCAGTGGAACCAGCCTGACATCCACTGAAACCTCAGAAATTGTGAGCCAAAATTAACCTTTCCTCCCTTTTTCCCTCAGGGATTTAGTAACAACATTGAAGGCTGACTAACAGGTTGGTTCAGCAAAAGTATTGCTTATATTGTTGACATACATACATGTTTATTATCTCCCTCCTGTCTTCTATTTAACATAAACAAAACTATCAACCAATATTCATGTTGGAATTCCACTCTTTCCATCATAACAATAGACTGGATAATTAGGCAAGAATTTTTGAAAGAAAATATATATGAAAATTGATTGACTATCAATTTTCATATATAAATACATTCTGTTAGTATTAGTGAAGTATAAGCTTTATACCTAGAATTCAAGAAAGTTTATAATTTCACAGGCTCCTGAAAACAATATGTATTCTGCTGTTATTGGATGGAACACTGACTGTAGATGTCTATTAAGTCCTGTTGATCTATAGTGTAGTAAAACACTAGCACTTAAATTTTGAAGGAATTGCATATTACTCTCCATAATGAAGGTTCCAATTTTCATTCCCACCAACAATGTGCAAGGGGGCTACCTTTTCTCTACATCCTTTTAGCATTTATACTCTTTTGTCTTTTTGATGATAGACATTGTACCTTGTGTGAGGTGAGATATCATTATTTTTTCTTTTTGTTTTTGGTACTGGGGATGGGGATAGAACTCAGAACCTTGTGGTTGCCAGGCAGGCGCTTATGTCACTGAGCTATCTCACCAGCCCTCATTATGGTTTTGATTTCCATTTCCCTATCATATACCCAGGATCCATTTGTAAGGATTCTATTGAAAAATACCTATTTAGGTCTACAGCAGTACCTTGGTTCGTGGGCTTAATTCATTTCATGATTCTCATGAAATTGGGAATATTCTTGTTAATGTAAAAAAAGATGGACACAGGCAGGTCATGTTTGCCACCTATTGCAGAGTTAGCAAACAAAAACAAAATTTTGTCAAATACTTCTGTTTATGAACCAAATTATTCACAAGCAAAACTTTCATGAACTGATGCACCACTGTAGTGTCTAATCATTTGATTTTCTTATTGAGTTTTAGGAGTTCTTGAAGTATTTTCAATATAAGTTATTTTTATTTATTGCTTATCACTCCTTTCTCTTTTTTCTTCTTACAAGGTTACTTGAGGAAATAACTACTTTGTCCTGTAAATGTGTGTGTGTGTGTGTGTGTGTGTGTGTGTGTGTGTTACAGTGAGATTAAACTCAGGGTTTTCACACCAAGCTACACCCCTAGCATCCCTAGCCCTTTTAAACATTTTTTGAGGCAAGATGTAGCTAAGTCATTAGGTTGACCATGCTGGACTTTAACTTCTCATCTTACTACCTCAGCCTCTGAGAGTACTGGGATTATCATGCTTAACTTCTCCTGTAAACTTTCCCACTCTGGATTTTGCTGACTCCATACTGATGGTGACCTTCAATATGATTCTTTATCCTTTGTGTTTCTTATAGAGTTGTAGTTGGTTCTAGATACTTGGTGAGATTCAAGTTTGGTTTTGAGAAGACTGCTAAATGAATGATGTTTTGTTTTTCTGTCAGGATGCTTAGTTATCCTTCTGTTTGTAATGTTGTCATTCCCTGTTGGTTAGAAAGATTATTTCATTGAGTAATGCAAAACAACAAAATTTTGACTCTCAATTTTTCTTCCTTTATTATCTGGAATAGGCCCATTAAGAAAATATCCCTCTTTGTACTGTTTGGTTACTCAATGGTAAAATTTATTTAGGGAGGTCAGAATAAATGTTAGCTTAGCCCAGGTCCGGTGAGTGTGCGGAGAGCTTCCTGCTACCCTGCGCCGGCGGGACCAGTCCCAGCCCAGGTGCAGAGTGGCCCGGACCCTCTCCCAGCCCCTTGGGCCGCCCCGCACCACTCCACAGTGCCTCCCCCACCCCGCCCGCCGAGTAGGATTTTCTGCCGAGTTCCGGGAGCCCCCCGACCCAGTCCTAGCCCACGTCCGGTGAGTGTGCGGAGAGCTTCCTCTTCCTCCAACTTCACCTTGCCCCCTCCAGGCACAGCTCAGGCCTGGCATACATGCCTGAGGTGGAATCCTGCAGCTTCAACCTCTGCAGGGGAGAGTGTAGAGAA
>NW_004524686.1:5158679-5162329 GCF_000260255.1 Octodon degus | reverse complement strand
CTCTCTGTGAAAACTTGAGAGAATGTATTCTCTCCATGTGACTCTCCTTAGGCACACTCTACATCATTGATCACTTTCTTCTTTGGCCCCATAATCTCCTTGATCAGAAAATTTGGGACACTACTGAGTTACATGACGTTACAGTACAAGTTCTCATATGTCCTGAGTCTTAACCGAGTTTGGAAGGCTAGGGCCAAAATTTTAGATTTCCGTGCAGCCCTCCTTTTTCTCTAATTTTGGTCTGTAAACTTAGGTTGTTAGCCATCCAGAAGACAAGCTTATACACAACATTTTCTTTGTGGTTTTTTTATTTCACTTAGTGTCATTTCCACAAGGTTTATCCATTGTATAAGTCAGAATTCTCTCCTACTTCTTTTTTGTTATTGTTTGTTTTCTGGTCCTGCAGATTGAACACAGGGCCATTACACTGAGCTATATTCTAAGTTCTTGCTTTACTATTTTTTTTTTGAGATAATGTCTCACTAAATGGATCAAGTTGGGCTCAGAAGTTCTTCCTTTATCAGGCTGAATAATGTTCCATTTATGTGTACCCATATACCATTCTTTACTAATGATTCATCTGCCAAAGGATATTTAAGTTGCTTTCTTATTTTTGTTGCTAGGTATGCAAGTTTATAAATCTTGTTTATGCCCTGCTTTTGGATGTTTTGGGCCTGTACTCAGTAGAATTTCTTGGTTATATGGTAACCCTGTTGTTAATGTTTTGAGGAAGAGCTACACTTCTTTGCTGTTAGCACTATATCATTCTCAGTAACATTGTACAAGAATTCCAATTTCTCCTGTATCCTGTCTAACACTTGTTTTGTTTTGAAATGGTAGCCAGCCTAATGGGAGGGACATGATGTTTCAGTTTAGGTTTGATCTGTATTTCCCTAATGATTAATGATGCTGAGTACATTTTCATGTATTTATTAGCCATCTATATATCTCCTTCAGAAAACTGTTCAAATCTGTTGGCCAGTTTTGAATTGGTTTGTGTATTGTTGAGTTTCTTGTTGAATATGTAGCTCTGTATGCACTCTGGCTGTTTATTTCATCAGATTTTCAAGTAGCTCTCATTCTTTGGGCTTTTCTGTTTGCTAATAGTGTCTTTTAATGCCCATATTTTTGAAATGTTCATAAAATATACTTATTTTGAATTTTTCTTTTGCTGCCACTATCTCTGGTGTCATATTCAAGAAATCACTGCCAAAGTGAATATCATGCAGTTTTATTTTATTTTTTGTCAAAACATTTCAGTCTTAACTCATAGTTAGATTTATGATCAATTTTGAATTAATTTTCATACATGTTTTTGTAAGTTTGTTCTTTTGCTTTGTGCTAGTTTTCCTAGCACAATTACTGTAAAAGATTGTCCTTTCCCCATTAAATGGTCCTGACACATTTGCTAAAAGTCATTTGACCTTATATGTGAAAATTTATTGCTGGTTTACTGTTTCAATTATGTAATTGAATTCAATTATGTAATATACTATAATTATGTAGTAATTATGTAATCAGTGAGTGTGAGTCCTCCAGTCTTATTTTTCAAGTTTATTTTGCCTATTTGGGTTTATTAATGTTTCCTATGAATTTTACTTTCATTTGTTAAAAAAATTATTGAGATTTTATTAGGGATTGCATTGATAGTACATCAACTTTTCTAGTATTTGTCTATTATTATTTTATTTTTTATTTTTAAAGAGAATAAAAATAATTTTAAAAAGATACAGAATTTCACTAAACAAAATGGTATTAATTCAACAGTGTTTGTTATATTGAATGTCATTATATTCAAATTGGTTGTTCACATTACCAGATATAAGCATGCAGAATTGGTAAAAGGAATTATAAAATGTGAAAAAGGAGAGAGAAAAAATAAGCAGTAACTCGTCCTTTGATAGATCAGCAGAAATCAGTAGTACCATTATCCAAGGCATCCTGTATACATACATATATATTTCTTTTTTCCTTCCTTCTTTCTTTTCTCTGTTACCTCAACCCAGTTGTTCCCTCCATTTGAAAAGTTTCTGACAGTTAATGAATACTATGAAAGTGAATGAAATAGTATTTGCATTACAACAGCATTGATGGGGCTGGGGAGATGGCTCAGAGGAATAAGCGCTTGCCGGGCAAGTGCAAAGGCCTGAGTTCAATCCCTGATTCCACAAAAAACAAATCAAAACAATAAAAAACCAGTATTGTCTTCTAGTCCATGAATGTTGCATGTGTTTTCATTATTCATCTTTAATTTCAGCAATGTTTCGTAGTTTTCATTGTAAAAAGATTTGTCTTCTTGGTTAAGTAATTCCTAAGTTTTGTTTTGATGCTCCAGAAAATCAAAATGTTTTCATAATTTTCTTTTACTTGCTCACTCTCAGTATGTAGAAATTTAGCTGATTTTGTTTTGAGTCAGCATCTCATTATGTAGTTCAGGCTGGTCCTGAACTCACTACATAGCCCAGACTGGCCTCAAACTCACAGCAAACCTCTTGCATCAGCCTCCTAAGTTCTCGAATCCCAGGCCCATGCTACCAAGCCTGACTTCTCAATTAATATTTTTGTGTTGATTTTTGTCTTTTGATGTACTGCAAAAATTGCTTTCTTAGTCGAGCAGACATTTTTTTTTGGAGGAACTGAAGATTGAACTCAGACCCTTGCACTTGCCAGGGAAGCGCTTATTCTACTGAGCTATCTCCCTAGCCCCCGAGCAGACATTTGTAAGTGTGAAAATTTTAAGGTTTTTTTCCATACATGATATCAGCATCAGACTATTAGAAAAGAGGTATGGGATCAGGCATGAGGAGAGGAAGTGGAAGGAAGGTAATGAGGAGGGGTAAATCAATGAAGTGTGTTACATGCATGTACTAATATGCTGTGAGCTTTGGATAAGCAATATGCACCATAAGGCAGAGAATGAATTTTAGAAGAAAAGAACAGGGTGTGAATGGAAGCATAAGCAATTTCATTACAAAAGATATTGAATGTGTAAGTGACAAAATGAAAATAGAAACATTGTACCACATCAAAATCAAAACCTTATATGCTGCATGTGGTACCATCAAGAAAGTAAAAGAAGGCTGGGAGTGTAGCTCAGTGTTGGAGTCAGAGGTCCAGGATTCTTTTTCTAGCACCAAAGGAAACAAACAAAAAAAGACCTCCCCAAGCCTCATGTTGTCCATAAAGGAAATTTACTTCTGTAGTTTTATTTTTTATTATGTTTTTCTGCATAATTACTCTAGCTAAAACTTCTAGTGCTATGTTGAAATCAGGTGGTAAAATCTTGAATTTTAACCTATTCTACCATCCTGAGGATTAAGTGTTTCTGCTTTTATATTTAATATTATTTTTTTTTTGGTGGAACCGGGGATTGAACTCAGACCCTTGCACCTTGCTTTTATATTTAGACACCTGGTCCATTCTGATTTTAGTGTAGTACATGATGAAAGGTGTGAGTCTATGTTCAATTTTTGGCATGTGGGCCTGGGATATAGCTCAGTAGCACAGTGCCTGCCTGGGAACCACAAAGTCCTAAGTTTGATTCCCAGTATCAAAACATAAAAAAGAGACCTGTTTTCTTTTCATGTGCAAAGGTATAAGCAAAGACTCCAGTCTCGGACCCAGTCCTAGCCCAGGTCCGGTGAGTGTGC
>NW_004524686.1:5154883-5156847 GCF_000260255.1 Octodon degus | reverse complement strand
TAAAAACTAGGTAGACAGAAGACAAGCAAACAAGATTTTTTAAATTGCACCTTTGAGAAAAACTGTAGCTCAGGGCATCCACCCAGTTTATAATTTCTTTTCTCTTCTTTCCAAACACAGGAAACGTAAGCAAGTCCCTTCCACCCGCAGATGAGTTTGCCCTTTGTTTTGTGTGGTGGCTGGTCCTCCTCTACCTGTGAATAGATCACCTCCCCACCTGTAAGGCCCGTGAGTGGAGGATCATCTCATCAAGGGTGGCCATCCTTTCCCACCCACTAGACAAGACTGAGTCTGTAAATTACTAAATTCCACAAATTTCCACCTCCTACAACACATAGAAGATCCCAGTTTCCAGCTGAATTTTGCCTCTTTTCCCTGAGCACTTGCCCTCCGCTCTGGAGTGTGTGCCGTATCTCTGTTTAATGAATCTTCCTCTTGCCTCTTCCTGATGTGCACTAAAAATTCTTTTCCTGTGACAAAAGCCAGCAAACCTCCAACCTTACTCTAAAAAGAGGTGTGTTAGGTTCTTCGTTTCAGCCTTGCGGATCCCCAGACCCAGACCAGTTATAGTTCTGCCGTAAGGACTGTTTCCTATACAAACCACCTTTCTCATTAACTCACTTTAAAGCCAAGAAAAAATAAATTGAATATTTATTGGTAAATTTATGTCAAGCTCTGCAATTTAAAAGTATTTAAAACAAAATTAAAAACATCTGTAAATGGCCAAAATATTCAGTATTTAAAATAATGTTTTAGAAATTATCATATCATGGTTATGAAAATAGCAATTACAGCAAGCTATGCAATTTTAAGTTCAAGTCCAATAATTTTATTGAGAGAAAATTGCAATGAGACAGTTTCATCAAATTAGTAGGAAAGTTTCAATAATTAACACATGGCTTACTGTCTTTGTAGTGGTTATTTGTTGTACAAGATGGAGATACAATATTCTATTTACAAACAATATTAGAACAAATACTTCTATTCATTGAATTAAGAGAATGTAGCTGTATATCTATCCTAACCATTTTGAGTACACAGATACAAAATGGTCATTCATCTGTATCCCATTTTTTCCTTTAGATCCAACATTTAAATATATTAGGTGTGTGAACTCAGCAAAATATTCCAAAACAGTCCAGTAGTCCATAATAGTATTGGTTCTTCTGCATGACTGGCAATGTCAGAAGTTGTTGACCTGAGTTTCCTACAGCTCAACATAACAGCATGGCTTTACTTCTTATATTTCATTTTTATAGTTTTCTGGTGGATGGTTAGGACCAATATAAAGCAAGACCTATGTAACAAGAATAGTAGCTTTTTTATCTGATAAGGTCAGTCAAATCTCCTCAGAATTTATCCCTAGGCCCTGTACCTTAGTTTGTATATCCTTTGTCAGTGTCAGCTACGGGGATGAGTCACAGATATTGCTCGATCAATTTGCTCTCTGTGAAGGCCTGAGAGAATGTTTTCTCTCCATGTAACTCTCCTTAGGCACACTCTACATCATCAGTCACTTTTCTCTTTGGCCCCATAATCTCCTTGATCAGAAAATCTGGGACACAACTGAGTTACTTGATGTTACAGTGCAGGTTCTCATATGTCCTGAGTCTTAATTGACTTTGGAAGGCTAGAGCCAAAATGTTATCTGTCCTTGTGGCCCTCCTTTTTCTCTAATGTTTGTTCTGCAAAATTAGGTTGTAAACCCTCTAGAAGAGAGGCTTATTGTTATTACCATACCACCTAGGCTGTTGAGCTTAACCTCACTATCTGTCTGAATATCAAACATCTTAGGCATAACATGGAACAGGTAATTTTCATCAAGAATTGATGTGTTAAATTTTAAGTCCCTACAGAATATGATGAAAAGAATTAAAACATATTTAAAAAATAGGAATAAATAATTATATATGTTTACACATAAGTCCAGAAATGTAACCATATACAGCATTGTAGCAGGACAG
>NW_004524686.1:5151997-5154783 GCF_000260255.1 Octodon degus | reverse complement strand
AAAACATATTTAAAAAATAGGAATAAATAATTATATATGTTTACACATAAGTCCAGAAATGTAACCATATACAGCATTGTAGCAGGACAGTCCCACGACTCTCCTTTTCCTGTCTCCTACCTTCATTCACCACCCTCTTCCTTTTTAAACAATCATCTACCTGAGAGACAGCACAGCAGCGACTGGCATGTCATGACAGGCAGCACATATTCAGAAGACCAGAATGACAGGCACTCCAAGCATGAATGTACAGTTAGAAATTGTCAACTTCAGTGCAGTTGCTTAGTTCACAGATGTCAGCACATAGTTACTCAGGTTAAGAATCCTTCCACTTAACTGCTAGATTTGAAAATCTTCTGAAGATTTTCAGGACCATTGCCTTTCCCATCCTATGCATATAACTATGGCTTTGCCTCTGTCATGTTTCCTAGCTCTTGTCATCTCTTTATTGTCTACTCCCCAAGATCTTGCTTTACTTTTACTTGTATTACACCTTTCTATTTGTATTTCTTCTTTTGAGTTCTTATACAAGGGATACTATGTGATAATTACACATGTATGTCTGGTTTATTTCACTTATGAGTATATCTTCAAGTAGCATCCACTTAAATATGAAGGCTTTGAGTTTGTCATTCTTCATAGCTGAGTAATACTCCATTGTATACAAATACTACAACTTTTTCATCCATTCCTCAGGTCATGGGCTTCTTGGTTGTTTCCAAGATTTGACTATTACAAATTGTGCTGTTATAAACATAGGTACACAAATATCACTATTATATAAAGTTTTCAGATCCTCTGCGAAAATTCCTAGTAGAGGAATAGCTGATTGAAATGGGATTTCCAGTCCTAGTTTTTCAAGGAGTCTCCAAAATGATTTCCATAATGCTTGCACCAGTCCAAATTCTCAGAGCATCGGAGAAGGGTTCCTTTTTCCCCACAGCTTCTCCAACATTTGTTGTTGGTTGACTTTTTATGATAGCCATTCTTTCTGGGGTGAGATGATATCTCAAAGTTGTCTTAATTTGCATTTCCTGGATGGCTAGTGATGTGGAACATTGTTTCATATATTTATTTGCTTCTTAAATTTCATCCTTTGAGAAGTGTGTGTTCTTCTTGGATATCCATTTCTGGACTGGGTCTTTAAATATTGGGAATCTACTATTTTTTAGTTCTTTATAAATTCCAGAAAGCAGACTTTTGTCTGAGGCAAGATTTTTACCCAATTTGTAGGTTGTCTTTTCACTTTTTTGGTAATTTCTTTTGACCTGCAAAAACTTCTCAATGAGAGGAGGCTCCAGTTGTTAATTCTTTCAAGTGTTTCCCATGTGATTTGATTTTTGTTCTTGAACTCTTTGCCTACCCCTATGTCTACAAGGGTTCCTCCTACTTTCTCTTCCAGGAGATTCAGTGTTTCTGTTTTAATGTTTAGATCTTTAATACATTTTTACTTTAGCTTAGTGCATGATGATAGACCTGGGTCAAGTATTAGTTTTTGACATGTGGAGAGCCAGTTTTTCCAGCACCATTTTATGAAGAGGCTATCTTTCTTCCAGGGAGTCTGTTTGGCCCCTTTGTCAAAGATCAGGTAATGTAGTATGTTTGTAGAGGTTTCAGCATCTTTTAATCTATTCAATTGATCCTCAGGTCAATTTTGTTGCCAATACCATGCTGATTCTATCCCAGCAGCCTTGTAGTATAATTTCAAGTCATGAATTGTAATGCCACCTGCCTTGTCTTTGTTGCCCAGGATAGCCTTTGCTATTCTAGGTCTTTTCTTACTCAAATAAAGTTTAGAACGATTTCTCTAGGTCTGTGAGGTATGCTGTTTGTAGTTTGATAGGGATTGCATTAAATCTATACAACAATTTTGGGAGGATGGCCCTCTTCATAATGTTGGTTCTTCCTATCCAGAAGCATGGAATATCTCCATTTTCTGAAATCCTCTACGATCTCTTTTTTCAGAGTCCTGTAAATTTCCTTGAAAAGAACTTTGAATTCTTAAGTTAGATTAATTCCAAGTTATTTCATTTTTCTTGGTGCTGTTGTAAAAGGTATTGTTTCTCTGATTTCCCTCTCAGTATATTTGCTATCAGTATAGAAGAATGGTATTGGCTTTTGGCTATTGATTTTGTATCCTGCTATGATACTGAATTTGTGGATTAATTCTAGTAGCTTCTTGATGGAGTTTTTTGGATCTTGCAAGTATAGTATCACATCATATGCAATCAATAATTTAACTTCTTATTTACCTATTCTTATTCTTATCATGTCTCTCTCGTTTAATGGATCTAGCTATTAATTCCAGAACTATATGGAAAAGGAGTGGTGAATAGAGGACATCATTGTCATGTACAAGATCTAAGAGTAAAAGATTTTTAGCCATTGCATTTTCATAAATGACTTTTACCAGATTGAAGTAGAGGCCATCTGTTGAAATTTTCTGTAGGACTTTGAACATGAATAAGTTTTGGACTTTGTCAAAAGCCTTTTTGGCATCAACTGAGTTGATCATGTGTTTTTTAGTTTTCGCTCTATTGATATTGTGTTTTACATTTATAGATTTTCTAATATGGAACCGTCCTTACATCCCTGGGATGGATCCTACCTGGTCATGGTTTATGACCTTGATGATTTTCTGTATTCTGTTTTCTAAGATTGTATTGAGGACTTTGGCATCTATGGTCATGAGGGAGATTGCCCTATAGTTGTCTTTCTTAGTTGCGTCTTTCCCTGGTTTTGGTATCAGTATAATACTTGCCTCCAGGAATGATTTTGGGAGGATT
>NW_004524686.1:5149101-5150925 GCF_000260255.1 Octodon degus | reverse complement strand
TCCTCTTGAATTTTTCCCCTAACCAGTATATATTGGCCTTCTTTTTTCACTTGATCATAGTTGGTTTGAAGTTGAGACTGTCTGAGAATTGGATTGCTACCCCTGCTTTTCTCTGAGTTGTGGGGGCATGTAGTATTGGGTTCCATCCTTTGACTTTCAGCCTATGAATGTCTTTATGAGTTAACTGTTTCTTGCATACAGCATATTGTTGGATTTTGTTTCCAAATCCACTGTGCCTGTCTATTTCTCTTAATTGGCGAATTGAGTCCATTTACATTGGTGGTTAGAATTGAGATGCATTGACTTACTATTGACATGTTATTTACCTGTTGTCTTTTACTCCTTTTTCTGCTGTGTTTAATTGCTTGCCCTATTTAGTTGGTTGCTTCTGATCTCATTCGTGGAGTTCTGATCATCTTGCTCCCTCTCTAGAACATCTTTCAGTAGCCTGTGTAGGGTTGGCTTTGTCATCACGAAATTCTTGAGCTGTTCTTTGTCATGGAAGTATTTCACTTCTCCATCAAACTTGAAAGAGGGTTTTGCAGGGTATAGTAGTCTGGGCTAGAGTTTGTTTTCATAGAGGACTTGAAGTACTCTCTTCCATGCTCTTCTTGCCTTCATGGTTTCTGAAGAGAAGTCGACCATAATACTGATAGGTTTTCCTTTGAATGTGATCTGCTTCTTTTCTCTAGCGGTATTCACTATATTATTCTTGTGCTGAATTTCTGAGATCTTGAATATTATATGTCTTGGTGTGTTTTTCATTGGGTTGAGGTTACTTTGCATTCTTTATGCTTCGGTTACCTGAATGTCAGATTGTTTCCTCATATTTGGGAAGTTTTCTGGTAACATTTCTCCCCATATTTTTTTAATGTCATTTTTACTGACTTCTTCTTTCTCATTGATGCCTATCAGTCTCTCTTTGTTCATCTTTGCATCATCTTGCAGGTGATGGATTATTCTTTCCTGCATCCTCATTGTTTGTAAGAGATCCTTTCTTACATTTTCACTGGGGGCGTCAGCATCTTCAAGATCTGAAACTCTGTCTTCACTTTCACTCAAATGGTTTTGCAAGATTGTAATTGAGATTTTAAACTGCCTACCCCTATGTCTTCAAGAGCTCCTCCTCCTTTCTCTTCCAGGAGATTTAGTGTTTCTGTTTCAATGTTTAGATTTTTAATCCATTTTAACTTTAGCTTAGTGCATGGTGATTAAACTGGGCCAAGTTTTAGTTTTCAGCATGTAGAGAGCCAGTTTTTCCAGCACCATTTCTTAAAGAATCTATATTTCTTCCAGTGAGTATGTTTGGCCCCTTTATCAACGATAAGGTGACTGAGTGTGTTCACAGAGGTTTCAGCATCTTCTCATCTATTCCATTGAACCTCATGTCTATTTTGTTGCCAGTACCATGCTGAATTTATCACAGTAGCCTTGTAGTATAATTTCAAGTCAGGAATTGTAATGCCTCCTGCCTTGTCTTTATTGCCCAGAATTGCCTTTGCTGTTCTAGGTCTTTTCCAGTTCCAGATAAATTTTAGGAATGATTTCTCTATGTCTGTGAGGTATGTCGGTGGTAGTCTGATACAGATTGCATTAAATCTGTGCAGCAATTTTGGGAGTATGGCCATCTTCACAATGTTGGTTCTTCCTATCCAAGAGCATGGGATATTTTTCCATATTCTGAAATCCTCTACGATCTCTTTTTTCAGCTTACTGTAATTTTCCTTGAAAAGATCTTTGACTTCTTTAGTTAAATTAATTCCAAGGTATTTCATTTTCCTCGGTGCTATTGTAAAAGGTATTGTTTCTATAATTTCCCTCTCA
>NW_004524686.1:5138938-5148617 GCF_000260255.1 Octodon degus | reverse complement strand
TCTTGATGATTTGCTGTATTCTATTTGCTAGTATTTTATTGAGGATTTTGGCATCTATGTTCATGAGGGAGATCAGCCTGTAGTTCTCTTTCTTAGTTGCATCTTTCCCTGGTTTTGGTATCAATATAATACTTGCCTCCAGGAATGATTTTGGGTGGATTGCTTCCTTTTCAATATCATGGCAGATTTTGAGGAGTATAGGGACTACATCTTCTGTAAATATCTTGTAGAATTCAGCTGTGTATCCATCCAGACCTGGACTTTTCTTTGCCGGTAGGTTTTTAATTACATCTCGTATTTCATTGGCTGTTATTGGGCTATTGGGATTTGTTATATCTTGTCGATTCAGTTGTGGTAATTTGTACCTTTCTAGGAATCTGTCAATTTCTTCTGTGTATTCTATTCTGTGAGAGTAAATATTCTCAAAATAGCTATTGATAATCTTGTGAATTTCCACTGAGTCTGTGTTAATTACACCCTTTTCATTCCTTATTGCTCGTTTTTGTATTTTTTCTTTCCTCTGTTTGATGAGGGTAGCTAGGGGCTTATCAATTTTATTTAATCTTTAAAAGAATCAGCTTTTTGCTTTTGTAATTCTTTGAATTGTTTTCTTCATCTCAATTGAATTAATTTCTGCTCTAATCTTTATCATTTCCTCCCATCTTTGGGCTCTGTTTAGTTTGCTCTTCCTTTTCTAGTTGTTGAAGGTGCAACATAAGGGTATTTGTTTGTTCCCCTTCTGTTTTTCTAATTTGCGAGTTCACAGCTATGAATTTCCCTCTGAGAACTACTTTCATCTTATGCCATAAATTCCTATAAGTTGTGCTTGAATTTTCATTGAATGGTAGATATTGTTGAATTTCTTGTTTAAGTTCATCTGTGACCCATTGCTTGCTAGGCAGGGTGTCATTTAATTTCCATGTATTTAAGGTTTTTTTCTGGTTGTTTTGTCATTTATTTCCAGTTTCATTGCACTGTGGTCAGATAATGTGCTTCGAAAATTTCTCTTTTCTGGCATATACTTAAACATGACATATGGACCAGTATGTGGTCTATTTTAGAAAATGACCCATGTGCCGCTGAGAAAAATGTGTATTCAGCTGTGTTTGGGTGGAACACTCTGTATATGTCCACCACGTCCATTTGTTTCAAACTCTGGTTCAGTTCTGTTATTTCTTTGCTATGTTTTTTTCTGGTTGACCTATCTTTTGGAGATAAGGAGGTGTTAATGTCTCCTGTTAAGATTGTGGCATTGGGTATTAGATTTTTCGTGTCCACTAATTTTCCTTCATATAATTGGGTGCTCCTAAGTTTGGTGCATAAATTTTGATGATTGTTACCTCTTCCTCTTGAACTTTTCCCCTCATTATTATATATTGGCCTTCTTTATTTCATTTGATAGTTTTTGGTTTGAAGTTGAGACTGTCTGAGAATAGGATTGCTACCCCTGCTTTTTACTAAGTTGGTGGGGTATGTACTAATGTTTTCCATTCTTTGACTTTCAGCTTATGAATTTCTTTATAAGTTAAATACGTTTGTTGTATACAGCATATTGTTGGATTTTGTTTCCTAATAGACTCTGCCAGTCTATTTCTCTTAATTGGTGAATTGAGTCCATTTAAATTGATGGTTATGGGGCCAGGGAAATGGCTCAGTAGGATAAGCGCTTGACTGGAAAACTCAAGGAGTTGAGTTCAATCCCCAGTACTGCCAAAAAAAAAAAAAAATGATGGTTAGAATTGAGATGTATTGACTTGTGATTGACATGTTATTTACCTGTTGTCATTTACTCCTTTTTCTCCTGTGTTTAATTTTTTGCCCTATTTTGTTGGTTGCTTCTGTTCTCATTCTTGGAGTTCTGATCATTTTGGTCCCTCTCTAGCACATCTTTCAGGAGCCTGGGTTTGGTTGGCTTTGTCATCATGAAATTCTTTAGTTGTTCTTTGTCATGGAAGTATTTCATTTCTCCATCAAATGTGAAGAGGGTTTTGCAGGTTATAGTATTCTGGGCTGCAATTTGTTTTCTTAGAAGATTTGAAGTACTCTGTTCCATGCTCTTCTTGCCTTCATGGTTTGTGAAGAGAAGTCAGCCATAATTCTGATGGGTTTTCCTTTGAATGTGAACTGCTGCTTTTCTGTAGTGTCTTTCAGTATATTAATCTTGTACTGCATTTCTAGGATCTTGACTATTATATGTCTCAGTGTGTTTTTATTTTGGTCGAAGTTATTTGGCATTCTGTATTCTTCATTTATCTGAATATCAGATTGTTTCCTCATATTTGGGAAATTTTCTGTGATTACTTCTGCCCATATTTTTAAAAAAAAATTTTTGTGGCAGAACTGGGTTTGAACTCAGGCCTTGCGCTTGCCAGGCAAGCGCTTATTCTAGTGAGCCATCTCTCTGGCCCATTTTAATGTCATTTGTATTGACTCCTTTCTTCTCCTTGATACCTATTAGTCTCACATTGTTTATCGTTGCATCATCTTGTAAGGATGAATTCTTTTTTCCTGCATCTTAGTTGTTTAAAGAGATCTTTTCTTACCTTTTCACTTGCTACATCAGCATCTTCCAATCTGAAACCCTGTCTTCACTTCCACTCAAACAGTTCTGGAACCTTGTGATTGAGATTTTAAGTTCCTCTATACCTCCTTGACTCTGTTTCATGTGATCTGTTTCTTTCCTGCTTTGCTCATTCAAGGAATCCACATTTTTCTCATCTTATGTATTTTTTTAAATGAATGTCTTCTTTAAAGGCAGTTATTAATTCTTTTACTACAGAGTTTTTCTCAGATTGGGTTTTTCCTTATGTTTCTGTACTTGATTCTTTACTTTTGATGCTATGAATTCAGTGATTTCTTTTGTTATTTTAGAAATTAATTCTGCTCTGCATTGCTCTATACCTTTCTACTGTTGCTTATTTACTTTCATCGCTATTAATTTATACATTTTAGCTAAGTTAGTGTCCTCTGCAGTTGTTCTGGGTAGGCATTGGGTTTCCTCCATATGTTTCTGAATTTTATTCTTTATTTCAGATGCTATTAATTCAGAGATTTCTTTTTTTATTTCCAATCTGAGTTCCTGTATACCTTTTCTGCAATTGTTTCTTCATTTCAGAAGCTCTTTACTCATTGATTTTAGCTGTGTGATTCCCAGTTTGTTTTGTGCTAGTGTCCTCTGCACTTGTTGTGGGTGGGCTTGTGTTCTGAGATTTCATTTTGCTCCTTCTCATTGTCATTTTGTGTAGCACTTCAGACCTTTATTGTAGAGCTTTGGTTCAGCTATAACCTTAGCACCTACTGAAGTTCAGGTGCAGATCTACAAAGTTTGGATTTATCCAGCCGTGCCTGTCTTGGGTCTGGCTGCTGTGCTCAGCTCCTTCTTGCTGCTGCCCTTGGGGGTGAACCTGTTGTGCCCCTCTGGCAAGATGTTCTGCTCCTAGACTAGCTGGGTGATTCTGTGTCCTTCTCTTTCTGCAGGGATTGTAGCTTCAGGCTTTCACGTGAGGTCTATATGCCAGGCCTGAGCTGAGTATGGAGGGAACATGGTGGAGTAGGAGGGAGAGTCAGCTCTCCCACACACTCACCAGTCCTGGGCTAGGACTGGATCTGGGGGACCTCAGAATGTGGCAGAAATTCTCACTGAGTGGGCTGTGTAGGGGGGTGCTGTGGAGTGTTGGGGGGTCTGAAGGGTGTGCAAGGGTGTCTCACCCATCCTGTGCCTGGGCTGGTACTGGCAGGTCCAGGCAGCGCAGGGTAGTAGGAAGCTCTCCCACCTTTTTTTGTTTTTCGGAAGCACTGATTGAACTCATACCCTTGGGCTTGCCAGGCAAGCACTTATTCTACTGAGCCATTTCCCCAGCCCCTGATTTAAAAATCTTGTGTAGTATGGGGTGTATCTTATTGGTGCAGAGTTTTCCTAGCAGGTTAGATATTGGGAGTAATATGTACTACCACAAAATTACACAAAGAATAATTAACTTTCTGTTTCCCAATATGTGATATTTTAGTTTTCCTTGTTCTAAGAGTTTAAAATTTTTATTTTATTTTATTTTATTGTGGTATCAGAGATTGAGCTCTGTACCTTACAATTGCGAGACAGGCGCTTATGCCACGGAGCTATATCCCCAGCACAAAATTTTATTCATGATTGGCCTTTTTAGCCCAACATTTTTCTAGTAGTTATTATTTACCTTGTATACAATAGAAGTATATTTTTCTTTATCATATCCTGCAAAAGTATTTTCTAAATTACTTTAGATATCTTTAATCCCCTTCATAATTTTATTTCTCTCGAGCTAGAAAATTGTACCTCTTGAACCGATTTAGAGGACAAGAGCATGTTGGATTATGGTATGATGACTGATTTTATGTTGCAAGGGTAGGTAACTTCAGCTGAAAAAATTATCCCTTGTGGTCATGATTAGTTAACTGAATTCCTGTGTTTTTTTCTCTGTGGTATTATGAAAGAAGAGTAATATGTGGTTATACGTGCTCTTTACCTCTTTAATGACAAAATCCTTTTCATAACCACTGTTTACTCCAACCTTCCCAATAGCCTCGTGAGGTACCTAGAAAGATCCATTTAACCTCTGACTTCATCTGTCAGGCTGCATTACAAATAATTCCAGATCATTGTGGATTGTTGAAAGGATTAATTAATTAGATCCAGTAATCCTTTCTGTCACTGCCTCAGGAGGTTGTGTCCTTGTAGTGAGATAATAATAGGAAGATACAGAGGCTCACAGTGATCTTCTCTGAACAGTTGTTCTGGTAGTTGAACAGGTAAGTTGTTTCTACTCCAAGTTCTTCCTCCTCTTCCAATCTAGGAGTGGCTGGCAAAAACACAGTGCTCTGAGTCAGCACCTAGTGTACGGCAAGTACCTGATAATATATGTGTGCTGATTGGTTAAATTCTAAGGGACCTGGTCCATCTTCATTTAAATTTTGTAAAAATTTCAACTTTGGTCTTGTGTTCTATAAATGAAATCTGAGAAATAATTAAGGTGGTGAATGAAGTGTGGACATGCTCTTGGTGGCAGCGAGTACAGTCACCTGCTCAGGTCCATAAGGCCCAGAAGGCAATGAGGCATCAAGGAAGTGGTCTAGTGTCCTGCTTTTCACAGACAGGGTGTCATCTGAGGGTACATGGGGCCTCAAGGTGGACATACTGGGACCTGATCCAGACTGGTGCTATTGGCAGTGGCAGCAACCACTGAGGTTGCAAGAACAGAGCTCCACATAGAAAAACCACTGAGACTCATGACAGGAGAACAGCTTGCCAGGCTGTCTCTTTAGCCTGGCAATCTATCACACAGGGCTTAATTCTGTAGCCTCAGTGCTAGCATGGGAACTGCTCACATCCAGGCATTAAACTTTGTCAGTAAGTAAAGGCAAAATGAAAGTGTATATGTGGACATTTCAATAATCTGTACTGGAGACTTTAGAGTTCTTTAGCGTTTAGCATTTCTGATTTTGAAAATTGTTACAATATGAAAAGCAAATACCAATCCATAGGCTTCAAAATATACACTAATTTAAAGATCATCTTTTTCCTTAGGAAAGAGAACACTACTTTCATATGAAGCTTCTCATGAACTAATTATTCACAAGAAAAATAACTTTTAAATTGATTTTCCTTATAATTGAATATATAGTGATAAAATACATAGGCAGGTGCTTGGAATTACATACAAATTGTAATACTACTTGTGGTTTATTGTGCAGTTTCCATAAGTTACAGGGAATGTCAGCAGAAAAAAATGCTATTATGTAAATATCCATTTAAAATTAAATTCAAACAAGTGAAACTGATTTGTGTGAAGAATTAATTTTTGACATAATAAAATTTCCATGTTCACCCAGTATTTTCCTAATGTTCTTATCAGCCCTAGTAATAGTCCAACAGTCTGAAGACCTTTCTTTAAATTTGAAATTACCAAACATTGTAATTTCTTTGTAGTAAGAGTAAAGCCTTCTCTCCTGGTTATTTTTTGTTCTCATTATTATCTTTATTGAAAATCAATAATTATATAGCAAATTAAAAATTATAGACAAATATTGAAATATGAAAGATATAAGATGTATACAGAGTGAATTTTATAAAAATATTTCTTAAATGAGTATATAACATGAGATTAATAATAGATTGCACATTGTAAAAAATTACTTGCAAACTTAAATAAATATAACAATAAAAATTGTCTAAAATAACATGAAGAAAGAGTTTACAGATCAGTCTTTAATAGTTCTCTCTGTGCCAAAATCAAGAAACTTACATTCACATAATTAGAATTCTCAAAGTAGAAGGGGTAGGTAATAAATATTTAAACATTTAAAATTTCTGAATTTAGTTAAAATTATAGCACCACATTTCCAAGAAAAATAAACCTTTCATAGAAGAAATATGAATAAAATCATACCAAGATAATACAAAACTGAAACTGTCCAAAACGAATTGTAAAGAAGAAAATCATTAAAGCATATACATAGAAAAAATATTAGCTATGGAAGAACAAAATTAAATAGCATCTTATTCCACATTAGCAAAAAAAGAGCAAGTGGGTAAGAATCTAGACTTATTTATTCAAAAGACTGAGAAAAAAATCTGTCCTCATTGACTCTTGCTACCTTGTGATTAAGGTTTTAATTTCCTGTGTATCACTTTAAATCTATTTCATGCATTCTCTTCCTTTTCTATATTATTCATTCAAGGATTCCATCATTTTTCTATTCTCCTCTATTTTTTTTTAATCAGTGTCTTCTTTAGAAGCACCTAGTACTTCTTTTACTATAATTGTCATTTCTTTTTTTATTTCAGAGATTATTTCTGATCTGATCTCCTCTATACCTTTCTACAGTTGTTTCTGTACTTCAGATGCTATTATTTCAGAGATTTCAGGTGTGTGATTTCCAATTTCTTCTTTGCTATTGTCTCCTGCATTTCTTCTGTGTGGGCTTGGGGCCTGAGAATGCATTTTGCTCCTTCTCTTTGTCATTTTGTATAGCACTGTCTTCTGACCTTTGGTGTAGAGCTTTGATAGAGTTGTTTTCTTAGCACCAAGTCCGGATCTACCAAGTTCAAATTGACCAGGTGGGTGGAAGAATTAGGTCTAGCTGCTGTGCTCCACTTCCTCCTGCTGCAGCCCTTGGAAGTGAACCTGCTGTGCCACTCTGGCAAGATGTTCTGCTCCTGGATCAGCTGGGTGGGTCTTGCCTCTAGCTTCTCTGCAAGGAGTTCTGCTACAGGGTTCCACACTGGACCTGTCTGATGGAGGAAGTTCCACATACATGCCTGGCCTGGATGCTGGCTGGAGTGAGGATCCAGAGGGCCCTGGGCTGTTCCCCTCACACATTGAGCCTATGTACTGACTCTTTCCTAGTTATTTTGAAATATACATGCATGTATTGAAACATCATATCATATCCCATGAACATATGCAATTATTATCTGTCAATTAAGGACAAAACAAAACTTAAAAATATGTATCATTTTGTATTTGTCTAAAAGGGCTACTGGTGCTTTCAAAATATTTTATTGGGGGGCCGGGGAGATGGCTTAGTAGGATAAGTGCTTGACTGGCAAATGCAAGGATCTGAGTTCAATCCCCAGTTCCGCAAAAGAAAAAAAAATATTTTATTGGAAATTCAGCTTCTAAAAGAATGCATTTTGATGACCTAATAAATAAATACATAGAAAAATCTTGTGATCAATAAAGACATCGCTTATTAAATTATTAATTGTTTCAATATGTAAAGCTCTGACACCAATATTTTTTGCAATCTGTAAACATGTGTGTAATCATTATGATAGAATAATCCTCATCCCTGCACAGTCCATGTTCATAATCCCCAGAATCTGTGAAAATACTACCTTTCATGGTACAAAGGACTTAGGTGAAGTAATTAAGGATCTTGAGATGGGCAGATTATCTTGGAGTGTCCAGATGGGAATAATGTAATCACAAGTGTTCTTGAAATGGAAAGCAGGAGGGAGGGCAGTCAGTGAAGGCGATGTGATAAGGGAAGCAGAGAAGAGAGCTGAGAGAGGAAATGAACGGGAAAGATTTGAAGACGCTATGCTGTTCACTTTGTAGACTGAAGAAGGGCCACTAGCAAATGCATCTAGTAGTTGAAATGACTAAGAAATGAATTCTTGCCTGGAGCTCCAGATGGACCACAGTCCTGCTGTCATTTTGATTTTAGAAAGTTGGCCTCCACAACAGGAAGACAATACATTTAGGTTCCTTCGAGCCACTTATCTAGTAGAATTTGTTGTTCTAATTCAAAAAATGGCTAAAATATAAAATAAGTATTTGTACATGTTTATTGGATTCCATGTAATGTTCAATGCATGTATATACTATGTGGTTTTTAAATCATGTTTATGGTAACTTATTATAGTAACCTTGGGAAATACATCCACCCATATATCTGCTAGGGATCAAAAACACCACACGTTAAAATGTGAGACTTGGACATGCTGAGTTGCACACAAAAAAAACTCAGAATTAAGGTCTCTCTGACTTTCTTCCAACTCTGTTATCTTTGATCTTCTTTCTCCCGTAGTATTTCACTTTTCTGTTTCAAATTAGACTCTACCAAAGAGAAACAGAATTGCCTTCATCTCCTCCATAGAATTTCATTAACCACGGAGGAGGAAACTCATCCATAGAAGAGGAGGCTAAAAATCAAATATTATATTAACAGCCCAAAGAAATGTTTTTCAAGCCAGTGATGGGGAACCTTTTAGAGCTTTGAATGATAAGAAACCATCTGCAGTGGCATGCATGTCATAGGTTTGCCACTAGGGCATTGTCTGTTCTCCAGGCTTGTTTTCCCCTAAAAATTATTTATTATCACCCTAAACTAGCCTATAGAACCTCTGTTTTCCCTTCCCTTAATGAAAAGGCAATTTAAGTCTCAACTATCTGACCCTTGCTTGAATTTCATCTTTTTGCATGCCATTTCTGCCCATATGTATTCTAATATTTTATAGGCTTTTTTGCCTGTTAATTTTTATATTATTAGTTCATTTCTGGAGAATCAATTATCAAACTCTCAGAGAGAAAGCTGGAACTTCCTTATCACACCCACAAAGAGTGAAAATAGCAGTTATCTTAGGCCACAATATGAGATTTCTCTGGCCAATGTAATGGCCATTAGCACGGGCATGTTTAATGTTGCTGGTCAAATTGCAATGCCATAAAATGTATACTGCACATCAGATTCCAGAGGCTTACTGAACAAACAGTGGGAAACATGGCATGATTTTTTTTTTTTTTTCAGAACCGGGGATTGAACTCAGGCCCCTGCACTTGCCAGGGAAGCACTTATTCTGCTGAGCCATCTCCCCAGCCCCTGGGCATGAATATTTTTAATACTGATTAAATCTTATTAAAATTATTAGATTTTGTTTACATTTTCAATGTGGCTCACATTTTCTATTGGACAGGGCTGCCTTGGGGATTACCCACACATAAAGTGGGTAGAAGAAAAAAGTCTTAGAGACTGAGAAGAAAAACAAGTTTTCTTCTTTTTTGTATTAACAAAAAGCCAAAGGAATATAACGTTGTTCCCTTTCTTTTATCTTTTGTACATATTTGGATACTTTCATATAATTGAATCATGTAATAAATGCTGTGTTAAACCTCATTGGCTATGATACTGCCACTGCGCAAAG
>NW_004524686.1:5129688-5138838 GCF_000260255.1 Octodon degus | reverse complement strand
TGGAAATTCAGCTTCTAAAAGAATGCATTTTGATGACCTAATAAATAAATACATAGAAAAATCTTGTGATCAATAAAGACATCGCTTATTAAATTATTAATTGTTTCAATATGTAAAGCTCTGACACCAATATTTTTTGCAATCTGTAAACATGTGTGTAATCATTATGATAGAATAATCCTCATCCCTGCACAGTCCATGTTCATAATCCCCAGAATCTGTGAAAATACTACCTTTCATGGTACAAAGTACTTAGGTGTAGTAATTAAGGATCTTGAGATGGGCAGATTATCTTGGAGTGTCCAGATGGGAATAATGTAATCACAAGTGTTCTTGAAATGGAAAGCAGGAGGGAGGGCAGTCAGTGAAGGCGATGTGATAAGGGAAGCAGAGAAGAGAGCTGAGAGAGGAAATGAACGGGAAAGATTTGAAGACGCTATGCTGTTCACTTTGTAGACTGAAGAAGGGCCACTAGCAAATGCATCTAGTAGTTGAAATGACTAAGAAATGAATTCTTGCCTGGAGCTCCAGATGGACCACAGTCCTGCTGTCATTTTGATTTTAGAAAGTTGGCCTCCACAACAGGAAGACAATACATTTAGGTTCCTTCGAGCCACTTATCTAGTAGAATTTGTTGTTCTAATTCAAAAAATGGCTAAAATATAAAATAAGTATTTGTACATGTTTATTGGATTCCATGTAATGTTCAATGCATGTATATACTATGTGGTTTTTAAATCATGTTTATGGTAACTTATTATAGTAACCTTGGGAAATACATCCACCCATATATCTGCTAGGGATCAAAAACACCACACGTTAAAATGTGAGACTTGGACATGCTGAGTTGCACACAAAAAAAACTCAGAATTAAGGTCTCTCTGACTTTCTTCCAACTCTGTTATCTTTGATCTTCTTTCTCCCGTAGTATTTCACTTTTCTGTTTCAAATTAGACTCTACCAAAGAGAAACAGAATTGCCTTCATCTCCTCCATAGAATTTCATTAACCACGGAGGAGGAAACTCATCCATAGAAGAGGAGGCTAAAAATCAAATATTATATTAACAGCCCAAAGAAATGTTTTTCAAGCCAGTGATGGGGAACCTTTTAGAGCTTTGAATGATAAGAAACCATCTGCAGTGGCATGCATGTCATAGGTTTGCCACTAGGGCATTGTCTGTTCTCCAGGCTTGTTTTCCCCTAAAAATTATTTATTATCACCCTAAACTAGCCTATAGAACCTCTGTTTTCCCTTCCCTTAATGAAAAGGCAATTTAAGTCTCAACTATCTGACCCTTGCTTGAATTTCATCTTTTTGCATGCCATTTCTGCCCATATGTATTCTAATATTTTATAGGCTTTTTTGCCTGTTAATTTTTATATTATTAGTTCATTTCTGGAGAATCAATTATCAAACTCTCAGAGAGAAAGCTGGAACTTCCTTATCACACCCACAAAGAGTGAAAATAGCAGTTATCTTAGGCCACAATATGAGATTTCTCTGGCCAATGTAATGGCCATTAGCACGGGCATGTTTAATGTTGCTGGTCAAATTGCAATGCCATAAAATGTATACTGCACATCAGATTCCAGAGGCTTACTGAACAAACAGTGGGAAACATGGCATGATTTTTTTTTTTTTTTCAGAACCGGGGATTGAACTCAGGCCCCTGCACTTGCCAGGGAAGCACTTATTCTGCTGAGCCATCTCCCCAGCCCCTGGGCATGAATATTTTTAATACTGATTAAATCTTATTAAAATTATTAGATTTTGTTTACATTTTCAATGTGGCTCACATTTTCTATTGGACAGGGCTGCCTTGGGGATTACCCACACATAAAGTGGGTAGAAGAAAAAAGTCTTAGAGACTGAGAAGAAAAACAAGTTTTCTTCTTTTTTGTATTAACAAAAAGCCAAAGGAATATAACGTTGTTCCCTTTCTTTTATCTTTTGTACATATTTGGATACTTTCATATAATTGAATCATGTAATAAATGCTGTGTTAAACCTCATTGGCTATGATACTGCCACTGCGCAAAGCTTAAATGCTGTTTTATATATGAACACAGCATTTATATCTTTATGGCCTTCCACCTGCCTGCTTTTCTGATAAGAAATGTTATCAGGATTAGTATCTTATTTTCTTTTCATTATATATATTTCATACAGAGTCTCACTACACAGCTCATATTCATTGATCCTCCTGTTTTCAGCCTCCCCAGCACTGGGATTACAGCTGTACACTACCACGCCAGGTCTTGGTGGCCTGCTAACCTCGGCTGGGGATGGGGCCAGTACAGCATGTGGTGCCGGGGATCAAAACCTGGTCCCTGTGCTTGCCTAAGCAGGGGCTTAGTCCACTGAGCTATCTCTCCGCTCTCATTTTTTCCATTTTCATGTGATCATACACATCCTTACACTTTTGTTATATATTGCCTATATACAGTGGGTTTCCTTTTTCTGATATAAAAATATAATGTTTGCATATAGTTTTTCATATACTAGTGCTTCTTCTTTTGTCAGATAAATTTTTAGGAGTAGGATTACTGGCTCAAGGTTATGCATTTCCAAAGTAATTCCCATTTCTAGTAGCAATGGATGAGACTTTTTGCTTTCCATCAGTAAAGGGAGCAGATACAGGTGCCATTGGCTTGTTTAATTTTTTTCTGGTTTGTAGATTTGCTGCGATATCTCATTGCTATTTCTGTTTGCATTTCTTTACTAGTTAGCACTTTTTCAAAATGTTTACCAATCACCTGGATTTGTTCTGCTGTGAATCACTTGATTTTCTACGGACTTTCTTTCCTTTCTGTATCTTTTTCTCTTTCTTATTCTTTTTAAAAGAATATCTACATCTTGGCCAGCATATTGGCAGTTATTTTGATTTTAGCGATTCTAATGGATGTGAAGTGATGTCTCTGTGATTTTCGTTTGCATTTTCCTGATAACCAGTGACATTGAGCACCTTTTTATGTGCTTATTGGCCATTTATATATCTTCTCTTATTAATGTCTATTAAAGATCTCTGACCATTTAAAAAATTATAGCTATTATGTCTTTTGCTGTCAAAAGGGTTTAAAACGTAAGTGTATATAGGTGTATGTGTGCACTGAATCACTACATTAGGGATCTATTAAATTATTCATTTTTCTATGCAAAACTTAGTTTTTCATTGTAGTAATAATATACATAACATAAAATTTATCATTTAAGTGTGTACTTAAGTGGCATTAAGTGTATTCACATTGTGTCTTTATCGATGTTCATATGCAGAACTTTTTAATCTTCCCCAATGAAAACTTTGTATCAATTAAAATTAACTGAAATATTAAAATACTTTAATGGGCCAAGCGTTTCTAGCATCAGTTTTTCTTGTTCAGACAGTTTCCTGCATGTCTAGGTTGCACATGTATTCACTCAGTGTTTTTTTTTTTAATTTTTTATTTTACATGTTTGTAATTCACAATGTTTACATTCCTTCCAGGAACTTGATGCATTCACATAACACATCTCATTTCCTTATTTTTTCTCTTTCCCTCTTCCCTCCCTCCATTTCTTGATTCCTGTCCTTTTGGGGGCCTTGCATATTTGCAGTAGATAATGTTTACCATTATTGTATGGAGTTGGTTCGTGTTTTTTAGTTTTAAATCTTTACTTCACCTAGAATTTACTTTTATGCAGATATGAAGCAGGGAACAGCCTCCATATTTTTCCAACTGGAAAACCAAAGACAGTGTGTCTGCCAGGACATGCATCCAATTCTTTCTGACTGAACTGACATAAATGTATTTGACATAAACTAACATACATTCTGGGATGTATTTCAGGGAAGTTCATTCCACTGATGTAGTGATCAATCTCTGTGCTAATGGTTACAGTTATGGTTTCATAACTAAGAAATCAAAATCTACCTCACCGTTCTTTATAATTTTTCTACATATTCTAAGATATGCCTGCTCATATATGAATTTCTTTTTTACATTAATTTTATTGAGAAGTAGCAATCAGACAGTTTCAAAACAGATTAGTAGGACTGTTACAGTAATTAATACATTGCATATTGTCTTTATAGTAGTTATTCTTAGTAGAAGATGCAGACATATCTTATCTAAACACTATTAGTTCAAAACTTTCTTCTCATTGAACTAAGAGAAAGTCACTGTATATCTATGCTATTTTGTATATACAGATATGCTTATATATGAATTTCAATAATACTTTAATTAAGAACACACAGTCTCTTGGTGTTCAAGAAGACATGTTACATTTATACATTACTTTTTACATTTATATTTTGTAATATCATCTCCTATTCAAGAAATGTCTTTCTCTGTTAAATGGTAATATATATAGTTTAATTATTTGCTCTCATCTCCATTCCATAATGTTTGTAATTTTATGCATAAATGCAGTACTTACTACAGTACTTTTGTTTACTGTCCAATATCCATGTGTATTTAATATGCTGCAATTTATACATTTACCTGTTAGGTTGTTTCTAATTTATAGCTAATATAAGTGTGTGTTAGAAAAGTGCTATACAACTGAGCTACATCTCCTTGCCTCTTTAAAAGTTTTTAGACAGGGTCCTGTTCAGTTGCCCAGGCTGTACTTGAACTCACCATGCTCCTGCATCAGCCTCCCAAGAAGCTGGGATTACAGGCACGTACCACCACTAGATTTATATCCCCTGTCCCCGCAACCTCTGTGCTATTACTGAGGCTTTATTACATGGCTCTGTGTTTCTCTTTGGTAACTACCTAGCAGTACAAATGCTTCTAGGTGTATGTTTGAATTTTCAACAAATCAGCCAAACTCAGTGGTTTCTACCGTTTTATTCCCCCAACCAAGATTGTGGAATAATTTCATTTGCTCCCTGTCCCAGCCAGTGTTTCCATCCTACTCTCAGTCTTTTGAATGTTAGCCATCCAAATGTGTGTGAAGGGATATCTTGGTGTGGTCTTATATTGCACTTCTCTAATGACTAATGTTGCTGAACATTTCTTTTACATACTTATTAGCCATTTATATGTCTCCCTTTTATGGACAACTGGTTGGAAGACATAACTGTGTATTACAACAAATACTATTAAAGTCATATTACTTTATTAAGTGAAATTCTGTATCACTTGTAATTTTCTCTGTTTTAGTTCTAATTTGTGCTCTCTTTTAAAAATAAATATAAAAAATAATATGTGTCTCCTTGGAAAGCGCTTGTTAAAATCTTTGCCAATTTTTAAATTGATTCATTGACTTTGCTATGGTTGCTTCTTTTCCCCTGAGGTTCTTTGTTAGTCCCTTGTTAATTGTACATATTGAGAATATCTTCTCTCATTGTGGTAGAAATTGTTTTGTTGCATATGTATTTTAAAGAATACATGTTTATAAATTTTCATCAACCTTTTATATTTGTTGCTTTTATCATTTTGATGTTTTAGTAACTTTGGTTAAGGAATCTTTGCTTAAAAGTTGTGAAGATACACTTGCGTTTTTTTCTGAAAGCATCATATATTTAGTTTTTAGTTTGTCTATTATCTACCTGAAATTAATATTTTTATTTTGATATAATTAGCATACTAGAAAATTTACCATTAACATTTACAATTCCTTACATTTTACTTTGTTTTAAGTACACTAAGCTTGTACAGATAACACTACCATTTAGTTTCAGAGCTTTCTTTTTTTTTCAGAGGATGACAAAATATTTATTCCGTATTCTGTGCTTCCTATCAACTAGGGTTGCTCTGGGAGAGGGTCTGGTAGAGGGACTTATAATATCTTCAGAGGCAAGTTAGGGAAGGCCCAGGTAGTCACAATTTTTTCTGACAGTTGAGGTAGTATACTTCAGCCAGCTCAGGCAGAGAAGGACAGCGAGTGCACATAGGAGTCTAGCCTGGAACAGAAGAGCTCACTTCACACAGTTTGGCCCAGAGGATACAAGGGACTCTTCATAACCAGTTCCATATACAGCACACTGTAGATGTGGTGTAGCACATCTCGATGGGTCCCAAGTCCAAATTGGTATTCATGACAACCTTGATCCCAGTGGATGTCTTGTAGTAATGGAGATTGTAACGGCTAGTTTGGAAGGCCAGGAGACCATCCTTCATGTCTAGCGGGGACATATTGCTGACAAATGAGTGGACAGAGAAGAGCTTCCCATATATCAGCTTGAACTTCTCCTCCTTGGGGATCCCTGCTTGCTTCTTGTGGTGCCACTCACGGTAGTGCAGACATACTCCATTTTGGTCAAATAGGTATAGGTTGTGGACAGTCATCAGAATTTCAAACCTTTCTTATCAACAACCAAAGAAACCCGGTAAATGTTAGGAGACATTATCTTGCAGCTGCTCCCAGCCCTGGGAAACCAGTACTCTATTATCTGTCTCTATGGATTTGCCAGTTCTGGACATCTTATAAAAATGGAATGTAACAATGTCTGATCTTTGTGTCTGGTTTCCTTTGTGTTTTTTTTCTTTCTTCTTTTTTAATTGATGCTTATTTTATTTCTTTTCAATAATTTTATTGAGAAATAAATAGCAATGAGACAGTTTCAAATCAAATTGGTAGGACAGTTCCAATAATTAACATATTGTATACTGTCTTCCTCTTGGTTATTTGTTGTACAAGATGCAGACATGATATCCTATTTACAAACACTATTAGAACAAATCCCTCTATCCATTGAATCAAGAGAATGTAGCTATATATTTATCCTAACTATTTTGAATACACAGATACAAAATGATCATTCATCTGTTTCCCCTTTTTTGTTTAGCTCTGTCATTTAAATATTATAGGTGTGTGAACTCAGCAAAATATTTGATTTCCTTTGTATAACATGCATTCAAGATATATATTTTAGCATGTATCAGTAGTTTACTCCTTTTTATGACAGAATAATATTGCATTGTATGAACATGCCACTATTATTTTTGTATTAGTTGATAGATAGCTGGATTATTTCTACTTTTTAGCTGCTATGGATAATGCTACTGGGAACATTTTTCTACATATCTTTGTGCAATCATATCCTTCACATTCTCTTGGGAATATACTGAGGTGTGGCATTGCAGATCATATAATTCTACTTTTTTTTCAGTACTCTGGATAGACCAGTGGACCTTGTGCATCCTGGGGGTGTATCTACCATTGAGCTACACCCTAACCTGGTAACTATATGTGTTTAACCTCTCCTTGAATGGCTGCATTTCCTTTTTCATATACTAAAAATATGTCTTTATTCTGTATTAAGTAGTATAATTTGTAAATTAAAATACTAGTACTTTGATCACAGGAATTTTAAAAACTCTACAGAAATGTAGTTCAAAATTATATTATCTTGGAATAGGTTACCTCTGCATAATTTGTCTTCCTATTTATGTTTACATAAGCAAGTGGCCAATTTTCTATTCTTTGAGAATATATTTTCTTTTTTAAATTTTTTTATTGAGAAACAAATAGCAATAAGACAGTTTTACAACTGATTACTAGTACATTTTCAATAATTAACAACTTACATATTGTTGTCTTACTGCTTATTCATTATACAAGATGCAGAACTGATATCCTGTCTCAAACACTATTAGAACAAACCTCTCTATTCATTGAATTAAGAGAATGCAGCTGTATATCTATCCTAACTATTTTGAGTATACAGATACAAAACAATCATTCACTTGTATCCTCCTTCTTTGGTTAGTTTTGTCAGAGAAGGGCATTCCATTGTCATTTAAATGTTGTAGGTGTGTGAATTCAGCAAAATATTCCAATATAGTCCAGTAGTGCATAATAGTAGTGGGTTTTCTGGAAGACTGGCAATGTCAGAAGTTGTAGACTTGAGCCATTTACAGCTCAGCAAATTAACACGGCTTTACTTTTCATACCTTGTTATTATACTTTTCTGCTAGATGGTTAAGACCATGAAAGTGCAAGACCTATATAACAAGAAATGTAACTATTGTATCTGACAAGGTAAGTCAAATCCCATCAGGATTTAACCTGAAAACCCATACCTTAGTTTGTAGGTCCTTTGTCAGTGTCAGCCATATGAATAAGTCACGGACATTGCTTGACCAATTTGCTTTCTGTGAAAGCCTGAGAGAATGTTTTCTCTCCATGTGACTCCCCTTAGGCACACTCTACACCTTTGATCACTATCCTCTGTGGCCCAAAATCTCCTTGATCAGAAAATATGGGACACATTTGAGTTACAGGATGTTACAGTACAGGTTCACCTATTTAATGAGTCCTTACTGACCTTGAAAGGCTAGGGCCAAAATGTTGGCTGTCCTTGTAGCCCTTCTCTTTCTTTGATTTTTGATCTGAAAACTTAGGTTCTTAACCCTTCAGAAGAGAAGATTAATGATATTGTTACCCTATAAAATAGGCAGTTGAGCTTAACCTCACTATCTATTTGAATATCAAACATCTTAGACATAAGATGGAACATGTATTTTTTGAAATTTAGAAATCTAACAATATACAGACTTGCGGCAGGACAGTCCTGTGAATTTTTTTTTTTGGTCTCATGTTTTCATTTATTACTTTTTTTAAAAAAAAACCTTTACTTGAGAGACAGTATGTAATTGGTATGTCATGGCAAGCAGTATGTAATTAGAAGATCAGAACAACAGGCATTCCAAGCATGACCCTACCATTACACATTGCTTTCCTCAGTGCAGTAGCTTCATTCACAGGTATCACCTTATATAGTCAGGGTGAGAAACCTACCAATTAACTGCTATTTTCAAAAACATGCTGAAGATGCTAAGGACCATTGCCTTTCCCATACTGTGCATATAAATGTATGACTTTGCCCCTGTCATGTTTCTAGCTTTTCTCCTTGCCTTCTCTTCATTGACTAATCCTCATGTTCTCACTTTTCTTTTGTGGTATGTCTTTCTATTTTTATTTCTTCCCTTGAGTTCTTATACTAGGGAGACTATGACATTTGCACATATATGTCTGGTTTGTTTCATTTATGAGTATATCTTCAAGTGGCGTCCACTTATGTATGAAGGCTTCGAATTTATCATTTTTTATAGCTGAGTAGTACTCTATTATATAAAAATAACACATCTTTTTCATCCATTATTCAGGTGGTGGGCATCTTGGTTGTTTCCAAGATTTGGCTATCACAAATTGT
>NW_004524686.1:5126832-5128785 GCF_000260255.1 Octodon degus | reverse complement strand
ATCTTCTAATCTGCTCCACTGATCCTCAGGTCTATTTTGTTGCCAGTACCATGCTGATTTTATCACAGTAGCCTTGTTGTATAATTTCAAGTCAGGAATTGTAACGCCTCCTGCCTTGTCTTTATTGCCCAGGATATTCTTTGCTATTCTAGGTCTTTTCTGGTTCCAAATATATTTTATTAATGGTTTCTCTAGGTCTGTGAGGTATGTTGGTGGTATTTGGATTGGGATTACATTAATTCTGTATAGCAATTTTGGGAGTATGGCCATCTTCACAATGTTGGTTCTTCCTATCGAGGGGCAGAGAATATCTTTCCATATTCTGAAATACTCTACAATCTCTTTTTTTCAGAGTACTGTAATTTTCATTGAAAAGATCTTTGACGTCATTAGTTAGATTAATTCCAAGGTATTTCATTTTCTGTGGTGCTATTGTAAAAGGTATTGTTTCCCTCTCCGTGTGTTTGTTATCTGTGCAGAGAAATGCTATTGACTTTTGGGTATTGACTTTGTATCCTGCTACGCTACTGAATTTGTGAATTAATTCCAGTAGCTTCTTAGTGGAGTTTTTTGGGTCTTGCAAGTAAAATATCATGTCATCTCCAAATAATGATAATTTAACTTCTTCTTTACCTTTTCTTACTCTTTTTATTTCTCTCTCTTATCTAATGGCTTTAGGTTGTTATTCCAGAATATATTGAATAGGAGTGGTGATAGAGGACATCCTTGTCTTGTACCAGATCTAAGAGTAAAAGATTTCAATTTTTCCCCATTTAGAATTGTGTCAGCCATTGGGTTGTAATAGATGGCATTTACCAGATTGAAGTAGAGGCCATGTATTCCAATTTTCTTTATGAACTTTAACATGAATGAGTGTTGGACTTTGTCAGAAGCCTTTTCTGCATAAATTGAGATGATCATGTGATTACTAGATTTTGCTCTATTGATATAATGTATTCTATTTATAGATTTGCATATATTGAAATATCCTTGCTTGCCTGGGATGAATCCTACATGGTCATGGTGTATAACTTTGATGATTTGCTCTATTCTATTTGCTAGAATTTTACTGAGGATTTTTGCATCTATGTTCATGAGGGATTTTGACCTGTAGTTCTCTCTTTTAGTTGTGTCTTTCCCTGGTTTTGTTTTTAGTTGCCTCCGGAATGATTTTGGGACTAGTGCTTCCTTTTCAATTTTATTGAAGAGTTTGAGGAGTAGAGGGATTATAGCTTACATAAATTTGTTCTATAATTTAACTGTGGATCCACCAGGACCTGGACTTTTCTTTGTCGGTAGGTTTTTTATTACATCTTGTATTTCATTGCCTGTTATTGGGTCATTGAGAGTTGTTATATCTTATTGATTCAGTTTCAGTAATTTGTACCTTTCTGGGAATCTGTCTATTTCTTCTATGTCTTCTATTGTGTGATAGTAAAGATGCTCAAAGTAACTGTTGATAATCTTCTAAATTTCCACTGGGCCTGTGTTTATTACACCCTTTTCATTCCTTATTGCTTGTGTTTGAACTTTTTCTTTCCTCTTTTTGATGAGGTTAGTTAGGGGCTTATCAATTATATTTAATCTTTTACTTTTTTAATATTTTTTCCCATAATTTTACTGATAAACAAATAGCAATGAGACAGTTTCAAATCAAATTGGTTGGACAGTTTCAATAATTCACTCATTGCATACATTCTTCCTAGTGGTTAATTGCTGTACAAGATGTGGACATGATATTCTATTTACAGACAAAATTAGAACAAATCACTCTATTCATTAAGAGAATATAACAATATATCTATCTTAACCACTTTGAATACACAGATACAAAATGGATATTCATCTGTATCCCCTTTTTTTGTTAAGTTTCGTTGTTTGAACTTAATAAATAGTTATTATAGGTGTGTAAACTCAGTAAAATATTCTAAAAGAGTCCAGTAGCCCATAATA
>NW_004524686.1:5121504-5126407 GCF_000260255.1 Octodon degus | reverse complement strand
TGTCCTGAGTCTTAATTGACCTTAGAATACTAGGGCCAAAATGTTGGCTTTCCTTGCAGCCCACCTTTTTCTCTAATTTTTGTCTGCAAACTTAGGTTGTTAGCCATACAAAAGACAAGCTTATTGTTATTACCATACAACTTAGGCTGTTAAGCGTAGCCTCATTATCTGTCTGCATATCAAACATCTTAGGCATAATAAGGAACAGGTATTTTTCCTCGAGTATTAACATGTTGAACTTTAAGTCCCTACAGAATATGATGAAAAACATTTAAAAATTAGGATATATTTTAAAAATAGGCATAAAAAATTATATACTTCTTATGTTTACACATAAGTCCAAAAATCTCACCATATACAACCTTGAAGTAGGACAGTCCCACAGTATTCTTTTTCCTGTCTCTTGCCTTCATTTACCACCCCCTTGTTTTTGAACAATCATCTACCTGAGAGACTGCACAGCAGCAACTGGCACGTCAAACAAGCAGCCTGTATTCAGAAGACCAGAATGACAGGCACTCCAAGCATGAAACTACTATTGCGGATTACTATCTTCAGTGCAGTTGCTTATTTCACAGGTATCAGTATATATGGTTAGTCAGAGGTTGCTTATTTCACAGGTATCAGTATATATAGTTAGTCAGAGGAGAATCTTTCCAATTAAGTGCTAGATTCAAAAATCTTCTGGAGATTCTCAGGATCATTGCCTTGCTCATCTTCTACATATAACTGTATGGCTTGATATTGTCATTTTTTGGAGTATATATTCATATTGCATCACAATCCTTTCTACTTGTCCTCCCTTCCCCCATCTCTCCATCCCCTCCATTCCCCCATCTCTTTCCCATCTGGAAAAGGTGTACCTGTCAGTGTTCAACTTATTATTTTGCTCCTAAAATATTTTTATTTTGGTTTGCCACATTAAAGAAGCTATGTGATGTTTAAGCAACTATGTCTCATTTATTTCATTTAACATTATGGTCTCAAAGTGCATTTATTTTCCTACAGATAACTCAAATTTATCCTTTATGGCTGAACAGTATGCCATTGTGTGTAGATAACCACATTTTCTTTATCCCTTCATCTGTTGATGTGCATGTAGGCTACTTCTAAGACTCAGCTACTACAGGTTGGAGCAGCTATAATTCTGAGGTGGGAAACTCAGAAATTTTTATCCCTAGGGCCAGGCAGTGTATAGCCCTGGAAGGCATTTCAACAAGCTCCAGTTTTCCAAGTTACAAGTGTCAGAGTGCAATCATCTCAAGATATGTGTAATAATGAAGCATATAAAAATGTAACTACATAGAGACTGAAAGTACTGAATTTACAGTTAAAAGTTTTTGATCTTTTCCTGAAGAACAAATCCAGTAGCATAGTAGAGGGAAAAGTCATGCTATAGTAGACTGTAGTATGGATGAGGTGTTTAACATGTGAATACTAAGTGTAGAGTCCAGACTGTTCCTTTCAAGGAGGAAGAAAAGGATGGTGTTTTGGCACAAGTGAGCATTTGGTTTTGAGTGGGAGAAGGGCACTTTATCTTCCTGGAAGTGAGAGTCAGGTGGTGAAGACAGGTGGGGCTAGAGATAGGGTGGAGCTTGAGTTAAAAGGGCTTACATTTTACAAAGATTAATTTTAAAATTAATTTTCTAAGTTCAAAATTCAGAGAGTGTCCACAGCTAGACACTGAAAAAGTTCTGTAAGCACCCAGTTCTCTTTTGCATAGGCAATGATGCTATTTATTTTTGTAAGGGATCTATGGAAGAATAAATGAAAAGTAAATAGCATCATTACCTGTAGAGAATGGGACTGAGTGAAAAGAGATTTTCAGGTTTTAATGACCCCATAATTGTCTATTATATGGGAATGTCACAATTTATTATATTATTCTCTAACCATCAGATATTCACAATGATAAGAATGTTTTGTTATGGACAATGGTTCTTTTTAATAACCTTTCAAAGAAAACTTTCTCTATAGCTGGGATTATTTTCATAAGCATATTCCTAAAAGTATTTTAATAGGTTATGCATTTCGGGGGATTTTTGGTACTTACTGACAAATTGTTTCCAGAAAGATTGTAGCAGTTTCACTCCTTTTAGCCATGTGCGAAAGTTTTAGTCTCACTGTCTCCATACTGAGCTTGCTGACAGTGTTGAACATCAACATTTTTTTTTCCTTTTTGTTGGGCAAAATTAGTATTTTAATTTTGTTTTGTTATAGATTGCTACTGGAGGAGCTTCCATGTGTAAATGTGTCTTATTAATTTCATGATTTGTATTCCTTTTACAGTTGAGATACTTTTTATTGATTTTTTTTCTACAGTATCAGGGGTTGAACCCAAGGACAACTGAACTACATCTCCCAAGCTATTTTGAGACAAGGTTTTGCTAACTTGCCCAGGTTGGCCTTGAACTTGTAGTCTCCTGCCTCAGCATTCTGGTTAGCTGAGATTACAGAGGTGTGTTAATGTGCCCTGCTTTTTATTGATTTTTAAGTACTCTTTATATTGAAAGGACATCAATATGGATACTATTCCCTCTATATAATTGCTTTGTGGCTTTGTGATAGTTATATTCTTTGTAAACTATTTATATTTTCTAATGTTAAACATGTCAGCCTCCTCTTTGATACTATTTTCTCTTAAAAATTTCTTAGACTTGTCAATTTTTGATCAGTCAAATATTAAACATTTTTCTTTTTTAATGTTTCCATTTTACTTTTTACTCCATAATTTGTCCGGACTTCATTTTGGAATTAGGTGTAGTGTTGAATTGCTTTTTTTTCTAAGCTACCCAAGATGTTTCACTAATTAGTTAATCACTTGGGCAACATACATTTGAGATTAATGTGAAACATATCGCGTTTAAAGACTGTAATTAGTGTACTTTATGAATGTCTGTAGAGTAAAACACTATAACTAAAATGTAGTGAGCATGTGAATCTTCATTCCTTTGACTTGATATTACTTTTCCAGGCTAAAAAATTTAAAAGGCAGTGATTGAGAGGTCTTTATTTATTTGTTCTGCTAATTCACAGGCATAATTCTCTGGTTTCTTCTCTGAGCTGGGAACAAGTAGGGAGCTGGAGTAGCTGCCACGTGCACGTCGTGCCCTACACAGATCGCCCAGTAGAGGGAGCAAGCGGGTGCTCAGCCCAGGATCCTGTTACTGGTTGAGCTTGCATCCCTTGGAGGAGGGCCCCTTTCCTTTTACACACAAATGTGCGTGCAGGGTGAGTGGTCGCCTGCGGTGGAGCGAACCTCTCTTTCTAACCTTGATCTTGTGCATATTCTGTGCATTGTTTTTGTTTCTTAGTAAGCTGAAATGAAAGGAAACTTCAATCACAGTAATTATTTTTGCCAGTTTCAAAGCTTCAACAGCCTTTGTGGTTAATTTTTCAACACTATTTTCCAAATATTATAATTTTCCACCTTTGATTTCATTAATCCTATCTCTGGAAATAACTTTATTTCATTTTTATTTTCTGATAATACATAATTATTTAAATAGGTACAGAGAGAGACTGGACATGGTGGCACATGCCTGTAATCCCAGTGCTTGGGAGGCTGAAAACAAGAGAATCATTACGAGTCCGATATGTGTAGTGAGACCTTGTAGACCCTGTACTAAAATACAAAAAAAAGGACAAAGAATTTGGTTTATCTGCTAGGGATAGCCATTGCTAGCAAATTAGTACATATACTTCTGGATCATTCCTTGGATTTATAAAGAAATATTTATTTTAGTCCATAGAGTCTACCAAGATGTATACATCAAGAAAAGAAGAGCTTGTATAAATATTTTAACGCTGGGCAGGATAGCTCGCTCAGCGGACTAAAGCGCCTGCTTAGGTAAGCTTAGGCAAGCTTAGGCAAGCACAGAGACCATGGTTCAATCCAGTACCACATGCCACGTGAGCCCCACCCTCAGGGTGGGCTGAGCTGGCTACAGAGTCCGGTTGTAGTGGTGCATGCCTGTAATCCCAGCATTGGAGAGGCTGAAAACAGGAGGATCATTATGAGTCCAAGCTGTGTAGTCAGACCCTGTAACAACCAAATACTTTTAACATCATAATAATAATAATAATAATATCTTAATAATAAATTTATTTAGATATAGTGAAAAATACAAATTACCATTTAACACTACAATTACAAGAAGTGCTCCAAGTGGTATCCTTTAGCTTCCAGACACATATTAGTTTGGTCAACTATTGAAATGTGTATACATATTCTGTATATGTATTTACAGATGCCATTTTGTTGATTCTGATTGATATTTATATGTTTTTAGGTTTTCATTCTTGTAAACTACTGTATTTTGCGGACAATCTGGTCTCTGTTGCATCTACTCAACAATGCCTAGCAACAAGTTCACAACTAAGGACCATATAAAAGGAAACAGAAAAAAATTACCTCAGTGCTTCAACAGGTAAAAAAATCAGGAAACAGCCAGATTTGTCCCACAGGAAATAGTTTACTGAATCCTGCTCTGTTCATATCTTTAATGGCCATGTGGGATACATCTGCAAACTGCATGCTTGTATCCTATACATCCTTCCTGCAAAGGAAATTTTCTTTCCCACTTTGTAAGAACTCTTCTATTCAAAGAGAGTCATAATCTTTGCCCTTTGTGCCATTTTTCCCCCATAATTATATTGAGAAACAAATAGCAATGAGACAGTTTCAAACCAAATTGGTAGGACAGTTTCAATAATTAACACATTGCATACATTCTTCCTAGTGGCTAATTGCTGTACAAGATGCAGAGATGATATCCTATTTACAAACAATATTAGACCAAGTCCCTCTATTCATTAAGAGAATGTAACTATATATCTATCCTAACCACTTTGAATACATAGATACAAAATGGACATTCATCTGTAACCCATTTTTTGTTTA
>NW_004524686.1:5114926-5115384 GCF_000260255.1 Octodon degus | reverse complement strand
ACCATTCAGAAGACAAGCTTATTGTTATTACCATACAACTTAGGCTGTGAAGTTTAACCTCACTATCTGTCTACATATGAAACATCTTAGGCATAATATGGAGCAGGTATTTTTCATCAAGTATTGATATGTTGAACTTTAAGTCCTTACAGAATATGATAAAAAAGCATTTAAAAATTAGAATATTTTTTGAAAGTAGGCTCAAAGAATAATATACTTCTCTTGTTTCCACATAAGTCAAAAAAATCTCACCATATACATTCTTGAATCAAGACAGTCTGAAAATATTTCTTTTCCTGTCCCTTGCTTTCATTCACCACCCCCTTCTTTTTGAACAATCATCTACCCAAGAGACATCATAGGAGTAACTGGCATATCATCACAAGCAGCCCATATTCAGAAGTCCAGAATGACAGTCACTCCAAGCATGAAAATCCTATTACAAATGACCATCTGCA
>NW_004524686.1:5109053-5114826 GCF_000260255.1 Octodon degus | reverse complement strand
CTCACATTGTTCATCTTTGCATCATCTTGCAGGTGATGGATTATTTTTTCCTGCATCCTAGTTGTTTGTAAGAGATCCTTTCTTACCTTTTCACTAGGTGCATCAGCATCTTCAAGATCTGAAACTCTGTCTTCACTTTCACTCAAATGGTTTTCCAAGCTTGTGATTGAGATTTTAAATTGCTCTGTATCTCTTTGACTCTGCTTTGTGTGATCTATTTCTTTCCTCTATTACTCATTCAAGGAATCCATCATTTTTCTAATGTCCTCTGTTTTATTTTATCAATGTCTTCTTTAGAAGCAATTCTTAAATCTTTACTGTAGTGTTATTTTCAGATTGGGTTTCCTCCCAATGTTTCTGTAGTTGATTCTTTACTTCAGATGCTATGATTTCAGAGAATTCTTTTTTTTATTTCAGAAAATAATTTCTCTCTGAGTTCCTCTATAACTTTCTGCTGTTGCTTATTTCCTATCAACGCTATCATGCCCTCTGCACTTGTTGTGGGTTGGCATTGGGTTTCCTCCATATGTTTCTGCATTTGATTCTTTACTGCATATAATATTAATTCAGGGATTTCTTTTTTCATTTCCAATCTGAGTTCCTCTATATCTTTCTGCAGCTGTTTCTTTATTTCAGAAGCTGGTGATTCATTGATTCAGCTTGTTGTTCCCAACTTGTTCTGTGTTTGTGTCCTCTTCACTTGTTATGGGTGGGCTTGTGGTCTGAGATTGCATTTTGCTCTTTCCCGTTTTCATTTTGTGTAGCACTGTCTTCTGACTTTTATTGTAGAGCTTTGATGCAGTTATAACCTTAACACCTACTGAAGTTCAGGTGCAAATCTACAAAGGTTGGATTTAATCCAGCTGTTCCTGCCTTTGGTTTGACTACTGTTTTCAGTTCCTTCCTCCTGCCACCCTTGGAAGTGAACCTGTCGTGCCCCTCTGGCAAGGTGTTCTGCTCCTGGACTAGTGTGTTGGTTGTGTCCCTATGCCAGCCCTCAGCTGAGTCTGGAGCAGCCAAGGTGGATTAAGGAAGAGAGGAAACTGTCTCACACACTCACTGGACCTGGCCTAGGACTGGCTCTTGGGGTCCCCAGAAAGCAGTAGAAATTCTCACTGGGTGGGCAGGGTGGGGTGGGGTGCTGTGGTGTGGTGGGCATGGTCCCAATGGGCGGAAGAGGGTCTCACCCATGCTGCACCTGGGCCTGGACTAGCAGGTCGCACTGGCACAGGTTAGTGGGAAGCTTTGCCACTCACTCACCGGTCCTGGGCTTGGACTGGATCTGGGGGTCCCTAGAATGCGGCAGAAATTCTTGCTTGGAGGGCGGGGTGGGGGGTGTTGCTGCAGAGTGGTGGTGGGGGTCCCAACTGGGTGGAAGAGCATGTCACCCAAGCTGCACCTGGGCTTGGACCTCCAGGTCCCGCAGGCGCAGGGTAGCAGGAAGCTCTCCCACACACTCACTAGATCTGGCCTAAGACTGGATATGGGGGTTCCCGGGAACGCAGCAGAAATTCCTACTCAGCAAATGGGGCGGTGGTGCTGCGGAGTGGTTGAGGGTGTCCCAAGGAGTTGGAAGAGGGTTTCACCCACGATGTGGCTGTGCTTGGACCGGCAGGTCCCGCTGGTGCAGGGTAGCGGGAAGCTCTCCCACACACTCTCTTTGTGCCATTTTATAAATATTTTACTCACACTTTTATGTGTTTACTCACTGCTTATGATCTCTTTTTCTTATAGGTTGATTTTTTTCATTTTTTAATTTTATATTTTTACTATTAAGGATCTGAACTCAGGAACTTATGCTTTACAATCAGGTGCTTATGCCACTGAGCTGTTTTCCTGGCTGGATTTTACTTTTTATGTAATAAAATCTATGAATCTTTGCTTTGTGGTTTCAGGAAGTTCATGTGCTATTTAGAAAGGTCTTCCTTACTCCAGGATCAGAAAAATATTCTCTTCTGTTTCCTTCCATTGCATTTCCTTTTAATTAAAAAAAAATGAAAGTTTGCAACATTCAATTTTTTAAATTTATTTTAATGAGAAAAAAGATAAAATAACAGTGAAACAATTTCAAAACAGGTTAGTAGGACAGTTACAATAATACATTATATATTGTTGTCTTCATAGTAGTTATTCAGTGAAGAAGATGCAGACATGATATCTTGTTTAAACAATAATAGTACAAACTTTTTATCTCAATGAACTAAGAGAATATATCTGTATATCTATCCTAACTTTCTTATATATACATATTTTTTCACAACAAAATAGTCCTTTATTTATATCCACTTTTTTGTGTTGTTTTGTCAGAGATGGGTGTTCCATTGCAGTAAGAGAAGCTATAGTTGAAGAAATCTTTATAACCCACTACTATGATGGACTATTGGACTATATTGGGTTATTTTGCTAAATTCAAGTACCTACAATCTTTGCACTAGCATCCAGTAAGAAACGGTCCTTTACATTCAAATTTTGAAATTCTTAATTTCTTGAACATTGAAATATAAGATTTGAAATTTCTTGGTGTAAAACAGGGATCTAATTTTATTTTTTTGATTTGAAGTACAGTAGGTAATTTTTATTATACTCTAAATTCCTACATATGCAAGTATATGTTTTGGAACTCTGATTTTCTTTTCTTTCTTTCTTTTTTTTTTTTGAATTTTAGGGAAGGGTCTACTAGGTGTTCAGGGTCTCACTACTAGATTGAACTCATAGTGATCCACCTGTTTACAGCCTCCCAAGGGCCGGAATTACAGTTGTGTGCCACCATGTCCAGTCTCAATTGCTGTCTCAGTGTGCCCTGGGGGGTGGGGCCATCATGGCAAGCCCCGGGATAGAACCACTGGCTCCTTTGCCTGCTTGCATGCGCTTTAATATGTTGAGCCATTTGGCTGGCCCATGTTGAATTATCAGATGCTATTTTAACATCTGTTGAGATGATCATATGATTTTTCATTTTTAAGCAGTTTTATATTATCAATAGATTTATAAAATATTGAATCATTGTTCTATTTTCCCCCTTGAGAGGCATCAACTTGGTGAAAATATGTTTTTCTTCTATTTTTCTATGGTTATATTTCTGAGGTACTGGAGTTTTCTCCCACAGCCTCATGCATGCTACATAAGTACTCAAGCACTCACCTGCATCCCAATTCTTTGTAATTAGTTTATCATGCATCTAAATTCCTTAAGATAGACGTGAGCTATAATACTTTTTTTCTTTTTTTTTTTGCCAAATCAGCCCACCCTGAGGGTCTGGCTGGTGTGGCTTGTGGTGCCCGGGATGGAACTGCAGTCTCCTATGCCTGGCTATGCAGGTGCTTTAGACTGTTGAGCTATCTCACCAGCCTCCATGAGATATAATTCTAACTTAGTCTCCTGAATGTCTGCGGTTACAGGAGTTGTGGATTATTTTCTAATACTGTCAATTTACTAATGTTTTCAAATATTTATCATTTGCAATGTTTTGGGGCCTTTTATCAGGATTGGTATTAGGTAATTGCAAAGTTATGAAATGAATGAGAATGGTTACATGCTCTAATGTTATGGAAAATGATACAGTTAAATGTAAAAATGATAGGAAACATCTGTTCCTTCAACAAGAGAAAATTATCTGTAAACCCTAATTAATCTAATGTCCTTTACAGAAATAGGTGTTTAACAAATTTAACTAATTGCATTTTTAGATTTGCTTCAATATAGATGTTTTATTCTTCTTCCAGTTAACAACTACACTTTCCTAGAAAATGATCCATTTTAACTAAATGTTCAGATTTGTTGGCAAAACTTTATTTATAATATTCCACTTATTTTAAATACTCCTGTAACAAATGGAAATATTTTCCAGTTCACTTATTTATTTAATAAGTACCTGTTGTGTGCTGTGAATTGTACAAAGGTTTCTAGCTCTCACATTACACACAAACAAGATAGGTGAGATCGTTGTAGTTTCTATGCATTCTTGAGTAATCTTGCTCAAAGTTTGTCTCATTAATAATTCCGTAAAAAATATAATTTTATTTATTTCCTCTACTAGTTTTATTCTTACTTCATTGATTGTTTATATTATTTCAATGTTGGTTTAAACACATATTTTGTTATGGCAGTGTTCATATATACACAAAAATAGAAAGAATCATATAATGGACTCTCGGTTACCTAAATGGTCAATTTCGGGCCAATCTTACTTCATTTTTAAAGCAAATCCTACCTTTATTTCTGTATTTATCCAAGCAAATCCTAAACATCTGATCATTTAATGCACACTTTAGTAAGGACCTCTAATATGTATGTTCTTTTTCTTAAAAAAATTAACAACATGATTATTACTCATAGAAGTTAACAAAATATTTATATAAAAGTTGATATCAAAGTTATCCTTCAAATTTCTTGTAATTATCTTATAAATGTACACTGGTAAATCAAGAGAAGGTCCACAAACTATTTTCTTAACATATCTTTCACTTTTTTATGACATTATGAACAAATATGGAAATACTGCAAAGCAGCAATGGTGAAATAGAAACTTGTGCATTATGAGATTCAAAATCTGTTAATATTTTGCCAAACCTTCTTTATCTGACAATGACACTATTCACATGTAGTATATATTTGTTCCTATAATATGTTGAAGTGATCTGTAAGCATCTAAATATTTTATCATATTCTAATAATGTATTACCCATAGTGCCACTTTAATTATTAACAATTTGATAATACCCTGTAATATCCATTTCACAATCAAGTTTCCCCCACTTGTCTTAATTTTTTTTTTTTTGGTGGAACCGAGGATTGATATCAGGCCCCTGTGCTTGCCAGGCAAGCACTGATTCCACTAAGCCATCTCCCTGGCCCCTTGTCTTAACATTTTAAAAATAAAAATCAAGTGAAAAAATGCAACTTAATTTGAAGAAGCTTCTATTGGCTAAATTGGAGACAGTTCAATCATCAAATAAAAAATAAATTGAAAATGTCAGGAAAAACAAGATATTTATGTAGCTTCAATGTGCTTTCACATTAAAAGCTTATTAATTATTATTATTTTTTTGTGGTACCAGGAATTCCACTCAGGACCCTGCACTTGCCAGGCAAGCACTTATTCTACTGACCTATCTCCTTGGCCCCCTCAAGCTTATTAATTATAAGAGGAAAAAAAAAGCTTAGAAGGAAATACATCAAAAATGGGATGCTTTTATTTTACTTTTTCTTTGAATCAATATTTGAGTTTATACATTGCAAATGAAACATCTTATTTTCTTTTAATCTATACCAGTTCTTTTTCCTCTCTTTTTTATTGCAGAATATCTATTAAATGATCTTTTTTAAAGAATTTAACACCTTCTGATTTTCTCAGCCTTGTTTATTAGCATAATCATTTTCAGCTTCAATGTATACTTTAGTCTGAGACATAAATTTATACTTTAGTCTGAAACATATTAAACTTAATATAGTCCTCTTTTAAGACATTTTTATGTGTAAAATTTCAAACATATGGGTTGTGTTAGTCAGTTTTCCATCACCGTGACAAAATAACAGAGATACCCAATGTGAAAAGGAGGAAATATTTATTTGGGTCAAAATTTCAGATGTTTCCATCCATGGTCACTTGCCTGTGCTGTTTTGCCCCCTCAGTGAGCCAGAGAATTGTGGCAGGGTGAACATGATGGGAAAGTGCATAAAGCTTCTCTCCTAATGTAGTTCAAGGAGTGAGAGGTTGAGGGGGACAGAGAGAGAGAGAGAGAGAGAGAGAGAGAGAGAGAGAGAGAGAGAGAGA
>NW_004524686.1:5105974-5108953 GCF_000260255.1 Octodon degus | reverse complement strand
GTGAAAGTCTGAGAGAATGTTTTCTCTCCATGTGACTCTCCTTAGGCACACTCTACATCATCGGTCACTTTCCTCTTTGGCCCCATAATCTCCTTGATCAGCAAATTTGGCACACTACCAAGTTACATGATGTTACAGTACAAGTTCTCATATGTCCTGAGTCTTAATTGACTTTAGAAGGCTAGGGCCAAAATGTTGGCTTTCCTTGCAGCCCTCCTTTTTCTCTAAATTTGGTCTGCAAACTTATGTTCTTAACCGTCCAGAAGAGAAGCTTATTGTTATTAAAATATAACCTAGGATTTTAAGCTTAGCCTCACTATCTGTGTGAATATCAAACATCTTAGGCGTAACATGGAACAGGTATTTTTCATCATGTATTGATATGTTGAACTTTAAGTCCCTACAGAATATGATGAAAAATATTAAAAATTGAAATATATTATAAAAATAGGCATAAAGAGTTATATAATTCTTAAGTTTACATTTAAGTCCAGAAATCTACCCATACACAACCTTGAAGAGGGAGAGTCGCACAACATTCGTTTTCCTGTCTCCTGCCTTCATTCACCACTTCCTTCTTTTTGAAGAATTATCTATCCAGGTGACAGCACAGTAGCAACTGGCATGTCATGACAAGTAGCCCATATTCAGAAGACCAGAATGACAGGCACTCCAAGCATGAACCTACTATTACAAATTGCCATCTTCAGTGTAGTTGCTTAGTTCACAGGTGTCAGTATATATAGTTAGTCAGGGTGAAATCTTTCCAATTAACTGCTAGAATCAAAAATCTTCTGAAGATTTTCAGGATCATTGCCTTGCTTATCTTCTACATAGAACTGTATGGCTTGTCACTATCATGTTTCCTAGCTTTTCTCCTTTCCCTCTCTTAATTAGTTAGTCCTTGAGTTCTTGTTTTCCTTTTACTTGTACTATACCATTCTATTTTTATTTTTTCTTTTGAGTTTTATACCAGGGAAACTATATGATATTTATACATGTGTGTATGGTTTATTTTATTTATGAGTGTATGTTCAAGTGGCATCCACTTCAATATAAAGGCTTCGAGTTTATCATTCTTTATAGCTGTGTAATACTCCATTTTATAAAAACACCACATCATTTTCATTCATTCCTCAGGTGACAGGCACCATGGTTGTTTCTAAGATTTGGCTATCACAATTGTGCTGCTATAAACATAGGCACACAGATATCCCTATGATATGATGTTTTCAGAATCTCTGGGAAAATTCCCAGTAGAGAAATTTCAGGGTTGAAAGGGATTTCCAGTCCTAGTTTTCTCAGGAGTCACCACACTGATTTCCATAACGGTTGTACCAGTCTACATTCCCACCGGCAGTGGAGAAGGGTTCCTTTTTCCCTACAGCCTCTCCAACATTTTTATGGATTGCTTTCTTTATGAAAGCCATTCTTTTTGGGGTGAAATGATATCTCAATGTTGCGTAAATTTGCATTTCATGGATGACTATTGAGGTGGAGCATTTTTCATATATATATTTGTTTATTTAATTTCATCCTCTGAGAAGTATGTGTTCATCTCAGATGCCCAATCTGCATTGAGTCTTTAAATTTTGGGGCCCTAGTGCTTTTTAGTTTTTTTATATATTCTAGAGAGAAGACCTTTTTCAGAGTACTTATTTGTCATGATTTTTTCCAAACTTGTGTGTTGTCTTTTCCCATTGTTGGTAATTTCTTTTGAAATGCAAAAACGTGCCATTAAGAGCAGGTCCCAGTTGTTAATTTTTCTAGTGCTTCCCATGTGATTTGATTTTTGTTCATGAACTCTCTGCCTAACCATATATCTTCAAGACTTCCTCCTAATTTCTCTTCCAGGAGATTTAGTGTTTCTGTTTTAATCTTTAGATCTTTAATCCATTTTGACTTTAGTTTAGTGCATGGTGATTCACCTTTGTCAAGTTTTAGTTTTTGGCATGTAGAGAGCCCGGTTTTCCAGCACCATTTGTTAAAGAGGCTATCTTTCTTCCAGTGAGTATGTTTGGCCACTTTGTCAAAGATAAAGTTGCTGAGTGTGTACTTCATTACCCAGGACAGCCTTTGCTATTCTTAGTCTTTTCTGGTTCCAAATAAATTTTAGGAATGATTCCTCTAGCTCTGTGAGGTATATTGGTGGTAGTTTGAAAGGGTTTCCATTAAATCTGTATACCAATTTTGGGATTATGGCCATCTTCACAATTATGGTTTCTCCTATACAGGAGCATGGAATATCTTTATATTTTCTGAAATCCTCTATGATCTCTGTTTTCAGAGTGCTGTAATTTTCCTTGAAAAGATCTTTGACTTCTTTAGTTAAATTAATTTCAAGGTATTTCATTTTCCTCAGTGCTATTGTAAAAGTTATTGTTTCTATAATTTCCTTCTCAGTGTTTGTTATCTGTGTAGAGGAATGCTATTGACTTTTTGGTATTGACTTTATAACCTGATATGCTACTGAATTTCTGTATTAATTCCAGTAGCTTCTTGGTGGAGTTTTTTGGGTCTTCCAAGTAAAGTATCATGTCCTCTGCAAATAATGATAATTTAACTTCTTCTTTACCTATTCTTGTTCCTTTTATTTCTTTCTCATGTCTAATGGCTCTAGTTAATGATACCAGAGCTATACTGAATAGGAGTGTTGATAGAGGACATCCTTGTCTTGTTCCAGATAGAAGAGTAAAATATTTCAGTTTTTCCCCATTTGGAATTATGTTAGCCATTGGGTTTGCATAAATGACTTTTACCAGATTGAAGTAGAGGACATCTATTCGAATTTTCTGTAGGACTTTGAAAATGAATGAGTGTTGGACTCTGTCAAAAGACTCTTCTGCATGAATGGAGATGATCATGTGATTTTTAGTTTTCGCTCTATTGATATAGTGCATTACATTTATAGATTTTTGAATATTTTACCATTCTTGCATCCCTGGGATGAGTCCTACCTGGTCATGGTGTATGATCTTC
>NW_004524686.1:5103047-5105874 GCF_000260255.1 Octodon degus | reverse complement strand
CCTACTTTCTCTTCCAGGAGATTTAGTGTCTCTGCTTTAATGTTTAGATCTTTAATCCATTTTGACTTTAGTTTAGTGCATGGTGATAGATCTCGGTCAAGTTTGAGTTTCCAGCATGTAGAAAGCCAGTTTTTCCTGCACCATTTGTTACAGTGGCTATCTTTCTTCCAGTGTGTATGTTTGGCCCCTTTGTCAAAGATAAGGTAGGTGAGTTTGTTCGTAGGTGCTTCAGTATCTTCTAATCTATTCCATCAATCCTCAGGTCTATTTTGTTGCCAGTATCATGTTGATTTTATCACAATAGCCTTGTAGTATAATTTCAAGTCAGCAATTGTAATTCATCCTGCCCTGTCTTTATTGCTCAGGATTGCTTTTGCTATTCTAGGTCTTTTCTGGTTCCAGATAAATTTTAGGAATGATTTCTCTAGATCTGTGAGGTATGTTGGTGGGAGTTTGGTAGGTATTGCATTAAATCTATACAGCAATTTTGGGAGTATGGCCTTCTTCACAATGTTGATTCTTCCTATCCAGGAGCATGGAATATCGTTCCATTTTCTGAAATCCTCTATGATCTCTTTTTTCAGAATACTGTAATTTTCCTTGAAAAGATCTTTGACTTCTTTAGTCAGATTAATTCCAAGGTATTTTATTTTCCTCGGTGTTATTGTAAAAGGTATTGTTTCTATGATTTCCCTCTCAGTTTGTTTGTTGTCTGTGTAGAGGAATGTTATTGACTTTTGGGTATTGACTTTATAACCTGCTGTGCTACTGAATTTATGTACTAATTCTAGTAGCTTCTCGGTTAGATTTTTGGGTCTTCCAATAAAGTATCATGTCATCTGCAAATAAAGATAATTTAACTTCTTTACCCATTTTATTCCTTTTATTTCTTTCTCTTGTCTAATTGTCTATCCTTTTTTGTCTACAATTTTAAGATGACTTAGATCATTGCAAATGATAGTGAAGAACAAACAAAATCACATTTGAATGATTCATGCTTCAGATGTATCTTGTCCTTAGAATCTCTTTGATACCTGCCAATGCTTTCCTTTTATATGTCTGAAACAGTACTCAGACAAAATTCCTGCTTAGAGCTTTCTTTTTCTGAGATCTCTTCAGAAAATTTTCCCAAATAAATTACATGGCAGTGCTTTCTGATTGCACTGATTTTTTTTAATGTTTACTTTTTTCTTTCCAGAACACCTGAGAGCTCCCAGCACATGTCTGCCAAAGCAGGGTTCCTTGTGCTAGTACAGGATCCTGATGCTACTGAAGCTTATACACCTTCCCTTTAAACTTTCTTCTGTCCAGATCCCTTGGTCTCCAAGCACAGAGGACTGGTGCTCTGGTTAATTTGACTCCACATTTCAATGAGTGGCATATGAAGTTTACTGTTGTCTTTTTTGGTTTTATGGTAGTCAGGATAGTTTCCATAATAATGAGGCACAGAGCAGTCACACAGGACCCTGGGCTTAGATTGAGCCCACATTTGGGGTGAGATGCTCTGTGGTCACCATCTTGTAATTGAAAATATTATCTTTGCACGTGTGTTTTATAAGTAAATTTCGAAGGGAGAGTAGAGTGCATGCAGGCTCTTGGCACTCTTGCTGTTGTGGCTTATTGCTAGCCATCATATCCCTAGGTTGGGCTTGTGGTGGTCCGCTCCTTCACCCTTGATTCTCTGGTCCCAGCAGGCCTCTTCCTGGTGCCCTTCACCCCAACTTCTCCAGTGCCATTACCATCCTCTGCCTGGGGCAGCAAGTGAATTGTGTCAGAAGCTTCTTGCAGGGAGCAAATGGTGAGCCACAAGCATTCTGAGACATATTTTCCCACCTCTATATCCTGCCCTGGGCTAGAAGAGTCTCTGTATATTCAGCAGGTAGACTGAGGAACGTCTCATCTACAGAAGTCAGTTAGTTGGTGGATATAGGTTGGAGGTTGCAATCCCATGAGGGTTTGGCTGGTTCTTGTAGGTTGGAGCTGTACCTGTTGTAGAAAGGGACAATATACTCCTTAGACTAATATTTGCATTTTGCCCTGTCACTTGAAGATTGTGTAGCCAACCCTGACAATAGTGACTTTATATTTACTCGCCCTGAGTATATAGCTATTATGAAAAGGATCAAAATGTGTGGACTTTCTCTGCCTATGTACAGATGGCACACCAGACTACAATGAGGTGTAAGTAGGTGACAAGAAGCCACAATAAATTGACTTCTATCTATAGATATCTAGTAAAATTCACATACTTTCCTGAATTTAAACATTTTGTTGTTGTTGTAGTTTTGGTTTTTGTAGTACTTGGAATCAAATCCAAGATAAAGTGGCTGGGGAGATGGCTCAGTGGAATAAGCACTTCCCTGGCAAGCGCAAGAGCCTAAGTTCAATCCTCAGTTCCACCAGAGAGAGAGAGAGAGAGAGAGAGAGAGAGAGAGAGAGAGAGAGAGAGAGAGAATCATCACTAAGCTACACCCCAATCCTTTTAATTACTTTTGTAGTTTGCCCATGATAGATTTGAACTTATCTTCCTGCTACAGTCACTTAGTAGTTGAAATTACAGACATATGCCACATTGCATGGTTTAATCAGTTTTTTTATGGAATGTGAAGTTTTATTTTTTATTTTATTTTTTGTTTTTAAATTTTTCTATTCATTTCAATGAGATAAAAATAGCAATGAAATAGTTTCAAAACAGGTTAGTAGGACAGTTACAATAATTAATACATTGTATATTGTTATCTTCATAGTAGTTATTCAGAGGACAAGATGCAGACATGATATCTTGTCTAGACAATATTAGTATGGATCTTTCTTCTCATTGAACTAA
>NW_004524686.1:5099739-5100645 GCF_000260255.1 Octodon degus | reverse complement strand
GAAGGGGAAGGGGAAGGGAAGAGAAGAGAAAATGAGAGACCCAATATCCCAGTATCACGTTCAATGGTACACCCCAATAACCTACTTCCCCCAGGTAGGCCTCACCTCCTAAAGTTTCTGCCATCTCTCAACGGAATCATCAGCTGAGTACCAAACCTTTAGCAAAGGAAATTTGCTGTACATTTAATATATTTTTTATGATACTAGGAACTGAACTGAGGGCCTTCACACTGAACCATATCTCTAACCCTTTTTATTTGTATTTTATTTTGCTAGAGTATATCTTGTTGAATTGCCCAATCTGGGTTCAAGCTTTTGATCTTCTTCCTCAGCCTCCCAAAATACTGAGATTATGTGCTGGGCCTCAGCCTCCCAGAGTGCTAAGAATGGGTACCTGAGTTGCGAAACATTTAAAATCTAAACCATAACAGTAGTCAAAACTGAATGGAATACTACTATTTAATGTGATTCTTTTATGGATTACTTTGTTCTAAGCCAGTTCTAAATCTGTTGCTTTCTAAGAATAGATTCTAAATTTAGTTTGATAGTCAAGGCAGTTCGTGTTTGATTTGCTCATATCTATCCCTGATGGTTGACTGATCAACTTGGGAAATAAAAGTTTCAGGGAAATGTCACATTGTTCTACAAGCCACTGGCTTGCCTCAACATGTAATTTGTAGATTACTATTGGAAAATTATTAAGTCGTAGGGTCCAGGTTGACATTCATAACTGTACCCAGGGTCCCTGTCTACCTTTTTTTCATACTTTTATTTATAAACAAATGGCAATGAGGCAGTTTCAAACCAAATTGGTAGGACAGTTTCAATAATTAAAACATTTCATACATTCTTCCTAGTGGTTAATTGCTATACAAGATGTGGACATGATATCCTATTTACAAACAC
>NW_004524686.1:5097463-5099639 GCF_000260255.1 Octodon degus | reverse complement strand
GGAATGATTTTGGGAGGATTGCTTCCTTTTCAATTTCAATGAAGCGTTTGAGGAGTATAGGGATTACATCTTCTCTAAATTTCTTGTAGAATTCAGCTGTGAATCCATCTGGATCTGGGCTTTTCTTTTTCGATAGGTTTTTTATTACATCTTGTATTTCATTGGCTGTTATTGGGTAATTGATAGTGGTTATATTTTGTAGATTCAGTTTTGGTAATTTGTACCTTTCTAGGAATCTGTCCATTTCTTCTGTGACTTCTCTTTGGTGAGAGTAAAGATTCTCAAAGTAGCTCTTACTAAACTTCTGAATTTCCACTGGGTGTGTGGTAATTACACCCTTTTCATTCCTTATTGCTTGTATTTCAAATTTTTCTTTCCTCCTTTTGATGAGGTTAGCTAAGGGCTTATCAATTTTATTTAATCTTTCAAAGAACACAGTTTTTTGCTTTGTTAATTCTTTCAACAGTTTTCTTCATCTCAATTTAAATAATTTCTGCTATAATCTGTATGATTTGTTCCCATCTTTGGGTTATGGGTTTGCTTTGTTCTTCCTTTTGCAGTTGTTGAAGGTGCAGCATTAGGGTATTTATTTTTTCCCTTCTGTTTTCCTAATATGTAAGTTCACAGCTATGAATTTCCCTCTGAGAACTGCTTTCATGGTATCCCATAAATTCTGATATGTTTTGCTTAGATTTTCATTTAATTGTAGATATTGTTAAATTACTCGCTTAATTTCATCTGTGACCCATTGGTTGCTGAATAAGATGTCATTTAATTTCCATGTATTTAGGGATTTTTTTCTGGTTTCTTTTTTCATTTATTTCCAGTTTCATTGTACTGTGGTCGTATAATGTTTATGGGATAATTTCTGTTTTCTTGCATATACTTAAGCATGACCTATGGACCAATATATGGTCCATTTTAGAAAATGACCCATGTGCAGCTGAGAAAAATGTGTATTCATCTGTGTTTGGCTGGAAAACTCTGCATATATCCAACAAGTCCATTTCTTTCAAGCTGTGGTTGAGTGCTGTTATTTCTTTGCTAAGATTTTGTCTGGTTGACCTATCTTTTTGGGTAAGGTGATGTTAAGGTCTCCTGTTAAGATTGTGGTATTGGATATTAGATTTTTTATGTCCATTAAGATTTGCCTTATATAGTTGTGTGCTCCCTTTTTTGGAGCATACATATTCATGAGTGCTACCTCTTCCTCTTGAATTTTTCCACTAACCAGTATGTAGTGGCCTTCTTTATTTCGCTTGATCATTGTTGGTTTGAAGTTGAGACTGTCCGAGAGTAGGATTGCAACCCCTGCTGTTCTCTGAGGTGCTGGGTCATGTAATATTGTGTTCCATCCTTTCACTTTCAGACTATGAATGTTTTTATGAGTTAAATATGTTTCTTGTAAACAGCATATTGTTGGATTTTGTTTCTTGATCCACTGTGCCAGTCTATTTCTCTTAATTGGTGAATTGAGTCCATTTACATTGATGGTTATAATTGAGATGTATTGACTTACGATTGACGTATTATTGAGACTCTGTATATATCCAACAAGTCCATTTCTTTCAAGCTCTGTTTGAGTTCTGTTATTTTTGCTGTTCTTTACACATTTTTCTCCTGTGTTTAATTGCTTGCCTTATTTAGTTGGTTGCTTCTGATCTCATTCATGGAGTTCTGATCATTTTGGTCTCTCTCTAGAACATCTTTCCATAGCCTGTGTAGGGTTGGCTTTGCCATCATGGAATTCTTTAGTTGTTCTTTGTCATGGAAGTATTTTAATTTCCCATCAAAATTGAAAGTGAATTTTGCTGGATATAGTAGTCTCTGCTGGAATTTCTTTTCATAGAGGACTTGAAGTACTGTGCTCCATGCTCTTCTTGCCTTCATGGATTATGAAGAGAAGTAGCCTGTAATTCTGATGGGTTTTCCTTTGAATGTGATCTGCTTCCTTTCTCCAGTGGCTTTCATTATATTTTTTTTGTGCTGAATATCTGGAATCTTGACTATTATATGTCTCGGTGTGTTTCTAATTGTGTTGAGGTTACTTGGCATTCTTTATGCTTTGGTTACCTTAATGTCAGAATGTTTCCTCATATTTGGGAAGTTTTCTGCTATTCCTTCTGCCCATATATTTTTAATGTCATTTGTATTGACTCCTTCTTTCTCATTGATG
>NW_004524686.1:5095494-5097363 GCF_000260255.1 Octodon degus | reverse complement strand
AAGTAGGTGCTTTAGACCACTGAGCCATCTCTCCAGCCCCGGATTTACTTCTTATATTTCATTTTTGTACTTTTCTTCAGGATGGTTAAGATCAAGGTAAAGCAGGACCTATGCAACAAGAGTTGTAGCATTTGGGTCTGATAAGGTCAGTGAAATCCCCTCAGGATTTATCCTGAGATCCAGGACCTCAGATTGTAGAACCTTTGTCAGTGTCAGCCATGTGGATGAGTCACGGCCATTGCTTGGGTAACGTGCACTCTGTGAAACACTGAGGGAATATTTTCTCTCCATGTTACTCTCCTTAGGCACACTCTACATCACCGATCACTTTCCTCTTTGGGCCCATAATCTCCTTGGTCAGAAAATTTGGGACACTACCGAGTTACATGATGTAACAGTACAAGTTCTCATATGTCCTGAGGCTTAATTAAACTTGGATGGCTACGGCCAAAAAGTTGGCTTTCCTTGCAGCCCTCATTTTTCTCAAATTGGGTCTGCAAACTTAGGTTGTTAACCATCCAGAAGACAAGCTTATTGTTATTACCATACAACTCAGGTTGTTAAGTTTAACCTCACTACCTGTCTGCATATCAAACATCTTAGACATAATATGGTAGAAGTATTTTTCATCAAGTATTGATATGTTGGACTTTAAGTCCCTACAGAATATGATAAAAAATTTAAAAATTGGAATATATTGTAAAAATAGGCATAAAGAATGGTATAAACTTCTTATGTTTACACCTAAGTCCAAAAAACGAACCATATGCAACCTTGAAGCAGGGCACTCCCACCATATTCATTTCCTGTCTCATGCTTTCATTCATGACCCCCTTCTTTTTGAACCACCATCTAACCGAGAGACATCATAGTAGCAACTGCCATGTCATGACAAGCAGCCCATATTCAGAAGACCAGAATGACAGGCACTCCAAACATGAAATTACTATTACAGATTACCATCTGCAGTGCAGTTGCTTAGTGCACAGTTATCAGTATATATAATTAGTCAGGCTGAGAATCTTTCCATTTAACTGCTAGATTCAAAAATCTTCTAGAGATTCTCAGGATCAATGCCTTACCATCTTCTACATATAATTATATGGCTTGACAATGTCATGTTTCCTAGCTCCTTTTGTTTCCCTCTCTTGATTTGATAGTCCTCAAGATCCTGCTTTCCATTTACTTGTGTTATACCTTTATATTTGTATTTCTTCTTTTTCTTCCCAATTATTTTATTGATAAACAGAGAGCAATGAGACAGTTTCAAATCAAATTGGTAGGACAGTTTCAATAATAACACATTGCATACATTCTTCCTAGTGGTTAATTGCTGCACAAGATACAGACATGATATCCTATTTACAAACAACATTAGAACAAATCACTCTATTCATTAAGATAATGTAACTATATATCTATCTTAACCACTTTGAATACACAGATACAAAATGGAAATTCATCTGTATTTGCTTTTTATGGTTAAGTTCCGTTATTTGAATATTATAGGTGTATAAACTCAGCAAAATATTCTAAAAGAGTCCATTAGCCCATAATAGTATTGGGTCTTCTGCTTGACTGGCAATGTCAGAAATTGTTGACCTGAGTCCCCCACAGCTCAACATAACAGCATGGCTTTCCTATATTTCGTCTTCATACTTTTCTACTGGATGGTTAAGACCAAGGTAAAGCAGGACCTATGCAACAAGAGTTGTAGCTTTTGAGTCTGATAATGTCAGTGAATTCCCCTCAGAATTTATCCTGAGATCCTATACCTCAGATTGTAGAACCTTTGTCAGTGTCAGCCATGTGGATGAGTCACGGCCATTGCTTGGCCAATGTGCTCTCTGTGAAAGCCTGAGAGAATGT
>NW_004524686.1:5077334-5090398 GCF_000260255.1 Octodon degus | reverse complement strand
TCAGAAGTGGGTGTTCCATTGTTGTTAGATAAGCTGTATTTGGAGAAGTCTTTAAAGGACCTTTTCATACTTGATGCCAGTTCAAATATTGTAGGTACTTGAATTCAGCAAAATAGCCCAATATAGTCCAATAGTCCATAGCAATTGTATGGAGTTGACTCGAGCCTTTTACAACTCCGCCCCATACAGCTCAGTATATTAATATGACATTATTTTTATACTTTGGGGTTAATAAGTTTTTGAAAAAAAAATTTTTAGCTGGTCGTGGTGATGTATGCCTGTAATCCTAGCAATTGAGAGACTGAGACTGGAAGCTTCAAGTTAATGTCAGCCTGGATTATAGGCACTGATAATATTTTAGGGGTTGGGATACATAATGTTTAAGACCTGGACAATCTAGCATTCTAGGAAATATGAAGCTACTTCCTGGTAAAATTATTTACTTTTATATGTTACATTCACATACAAGTGAAGTGGATATAAATATGCATGCATGGATTATATTAAAATAAATGCTAAGAGAGAAAAAAGTTGAACAACAGTGTATATCATTTATGTTGAGAAAAGACTGACCACATGTCACCACTTCTAAAGATTTCCTAATTTAAATTTCTTTGAAATCTCCTTTAGTATTCCTTCAAATACTTCTTGATGTCACAAGGTGACAATTATGTTATAATTTATATCAAATATGGTGGACTGAAATTACAGGGTGTGTATCAGTAGTAGAGAAGAAAATTGCAGAGACACTAGCGGAGCACTTTTAAACAGAAATTCTTCAATGTTGATGTTTTTCATACCACAGAGGAAAATATTATGAGGAAAACCAGGAGTGTTACTGACTGTGAGTCAAAATGTTATTGTAACAAGGAGGATAACATTGAATAAATATAATTAAAAAGTAGCATAGCCAATTTACTTCATTTGTCTTTCTCTTTTCATGAAATTATAAGAGAGGAAGCATCTATATATCAATAAATCTGAAAATGTCTTAAAAATAAGTAAAAAAGATTCTAATTGATAAGAAAGCATTGTGTCACCACCATTTAGTGTTTCCTGGTGGTACATTAAATAGTGGGGCATTTTGTAATTCATGTCTTAGAGTCAATTGAATGCAATAATTAATATTAAGTGGGAATTAATTTATATAAATAAGCTTATATATAATCTATTTGCATTTCTGGTAAGACACACAATTGTGAGCTGAAAATGAGATGCATCAAACCTTGTAATAAATTTTGTATGTGAGTGGAGGATAAAGATAAGAAAATGACAGGAAAATGAAATGGACTAGAAGTTCATGACTGACCTTGTCTACATGTGGAAAGTGTAACTTCAAAATAAGGGGAATGGTTCCCACACGTTAAACAATAAGGTTGCATTCATCATAAAGCAAATAGATAGTTTGTGAGCAAAAAAAAGGAATAGTCATGTTAAAGGGAATTGCATCTCTGTATAGAAAGACCATTGGCTCAACTTCCAAGATACTTGGCCTTTCTAATTGGTGGAATAATGTTCTCTCCATCTGGTTTTGAGTATCTCAGGGACTCCAGGTTAGATTTTAAAGCTGTCATTCCTTGAACCTCCCGTATCCACCAGTCAATGAGCTTGGTTTATATTTGTTTGGTGTTCTATAACTTCATATATGAGTTTATTTGTGAACAAAATAAAATTCTAATTTCTCAGAGAGGGAACAAGGATGGTAGATGTCAGGTAGAGTCAGAATGGGACCTGGGATGAGAAAATTGTTTGCCAACTCTGCAAGCGGAGGGGACTGAAAGGGAGTAAGCAGAAAGATGAGGTATTACCTTGGAGGGAAGGACAGGGAAGACATGCTGTTCAGATGCCTGTAGTCATTCTGGATCAAGCCTGTTCAGTCGAACAGCTTGTCATTGTTCAAGCTGATTATTCATTGTTCATTCATAATCAAGCTTTGTCATTGTTCTTCTGCCTTTGTGAAGACACCATCACTTAAAGGAGTTACACTGAACTGGACAAAAGTAAACTCTCCTTGCAGTTCATGGCACATCTGGATTTTGAGGACTATTTAAATCCATTTAGTTCAGATACCTTCTGTTTTGTTTCAACATCATGTACTTACTTTTCAGTGAATGTACTGGTTTACAATTTGAAGTGCAGTGATTAAAAGCCCAGATTTTAAAGTCACACAGACGTGGCTTATGCTTCTGACACTTAAAAAGCTGTACATGGCCTTATGTAGGACATGCAACTTATGAGACTTAGAGTTTGCAAATGTAAATTGGTTAGGGTCATCTACTTCACTAGCGTTGCTGTGGTGGTTTTGCAATGCAATGTTGGCAAAATTCCCCATGTATATTAGATAAACAGGAAATATGACTATTGTTTAAGGATGACACAGCAGTATTTTTCCATTTAATTTTCTTGGCTACATTCAAACCAAATAGATGCACAAAAACCTGAGCAGCCTCACTTTTGTGAAGACTTAGTATTTTTTCTGTGTCATCAACCAACTGCTTTACTCTCAGTGATTTTACATTCAGGTCTATTCTTTCTTACTTGTATTTGAACTTGTAATTTTACAGAACATAAATATTGGAGCATTTCTGTTGCCATTTAAGAACTTTGGAAGACTCTGGGCTACCTGTGGGACTCTAGTAAGCTCCATCTTTCCTTAACCCCCAGCAAGCAGGCATGGAGCATCTGCTGGTACTGTTCCAAACCTCTCAGAACTCAGGAGGTCTCTGAGTGGCTTGCCAGATGCAGGAGAGCTGTGACTTTTGGGCTCAGTTGAGTAGGTGTGGAGCTTTCCTAGAGCAATTTAGGAATTTTGGTAGAATCTGGGTGGGCTAAGGGACTTTGACATGGTGATTACTGGGAACTTCAAAAATGCCAAACAGGGCCTGGGAAATGGCTCAGTGGAATAAGCGCTTCCCTGGTAAGCACAAGGGCCAGAGTTCAACCCCTGGTTCCACCAAAAGAAAAAAAGTCAAATGAAGGAGCAAATTGAATGCTCAATCCTCTAGCCCACTGAGAACAAATCCAGGAAACAAAGAAATATAAGAACTTAGAAATAACACACCTGAAATCTCTGAAATGATAGCAACTGAAGTAAAGAACAAAGTTCATCAGGCTATAGAATAAATAAAAACAGAAATAATCTCTGAAGTCCAAAAAGAAATGACAACAATCATGAAAGAATTGCTCAACACAGCTAAAGAAGACATATAAAAAATAGGAGACAGTAGAAAAATGATGGAGACATTGAATAAACTGTACAGGAAAGAATTAGAATGGATGAAATGGATTCAAACACATATCCATGATATTAAGAACACTATTGAAAGTTGGCAAAACTACTTGAATGAAACTGAAGAAAGACTTTCAGACCTTGAAGACAGTGGTGCAGCTAATGAATGTGAAAGGAAAGATCTCTTTAAACTAATAAGGAATCAGGAAACAACAATTCAGCAGCTACAAGATAACACAAAGAAAAATAATATAAGGATAATATGTGTTAATGAAGCAACAGGACACAGCACAAATGACATAAAAGACTATTTGCAGAAGTACTAGCATAAAATTTTCCAAACATGAGAAAAGAACCTGACATACAGATAAGCAAGGCATATATAACTCCACACAGCCATAGTAACAATAAATCTACACCTAGACACATAATAATAAAATCTTAGAAATTCAGCAAAATAATAGAATATTAAAAACTGCTAGGGAGGGGCCTGGGAGATGGCTCAGTGGAATAAGAGCTTCCCTCGCAAGCGCAAGGGCCTGAGTTCAATCCCCAGTTCTGAAAAAAAAAAAAGCTGCTAGGGAGAAGAAATAGATCATCTACAATGGAAAACCCATAAGAATCATGGCATATTGTTCAACAAAACCCATCAAATCAAGAATAGCTTGGAGTGAAGTATTTCAGGTCCTGAAAGACAACTCGCAACCAAGATTGATGTATACTGCAAAACTATCTATCAAATTCAATGGTGAAATAAGATCCTTCCATGACAAAATCAGCTGAAGAAATTATTATCACCCAACCAACCCTACAAATAGTACAGACAGATATTCTAGAAAGAGACAGAAGTGATCATAGCTTCAAGAACTAAAGAAAAGAATCAGCAAACAGAGCAAAAAGTTAAAAAGAGTAAAAAAAAATGCAGAACTAACAGCAGGAAAATAACACGACAAAGATAAGCTAATATGTATCAGTGATAACCATCAATGTAAATGGCCTCAATTCACAATAAAAATAAACAGACTAGCAGAGTGAATTAAGAAACAAAATCCAACAGTATGCTGCATACAAGAAACACATTTAACCGAAAAGGAAATTCACAGACTAAAATTCAAAGGATGCAAAATAATCCTCCATGCCACAGGAAATCATAAAAAATCATGGGTAGTTATCCTGGTTGCTGAAAATATTAACTTCAAACAAAAAATCATTCAAAGAGATAAATAAGGTTACTACATATTTGTTAAAGGAAAACTGCAAGAGGAAGTGATAACAATTATAACTATATAGGCACTAATGTAGGAACATCCACCTACATAGGACAAATATTAATAGATAGGAAAAAATCAAATGAACAATAATACAATACTAATGGGGGACCTTAACATGACCTTAAGATGCCATGGTCACCTAGAAGGATTCATTTTTTTTTTTTGGTTGGCTCAGTCTGCCTTAAGGGTCTGGTGCAGCATTTGGTGCTGGGGATCAAAGCACAGTCCCTTGCCCGTAACTGTGCTCAAGAAGGTGATTTAGACAATTGAGCAAACTGGAGAGCCACAATCACAAAGAGATCAATCAACTAGGCAAAAAATCAGCAAAGAAATAACAGAACTAAATCAAATTTGTACAAAAATTGTCTTGGTAGAACTTTACAGATGTTTTCACTTAGCAACAACAGAATACACATTTTTCTTAGCTGCACATGGGACATTTGCCAAAATAGACCATGAACTAGCACACAAATCACTCTTAAGTAAATGCAAAGGAATTGAAATTATCCCACGTATACTGTCTGTACTCAGTGCAAAAAAAAATAGAAATTATAGACAAATGAAACTACAAAACACCACAAACATATGGAAATTGAATAACAACCTACTAAACAATCAGTGGCTCAGGGATGAAATTACAGAAGAAATTATAAAATATTTATAATCAAAAATGCAGATAAACTGAACAAAATCTGTGGGATGCAAACAAAACTAAATTAAGAGGAAAATTTATAGCAGTAAATCCACACATTAGGAAAATAGAACAAGCACAAATAAACAATCTTATGCTGCACCTCAAGCTTCTAGAAAAAGAGCAAGTCAAGCCCAAGGCCCAAAGAAGGCAGGAAATTATAAAGATTACAGAAGAATTTAATGCACTGGCAGCAAAGAAAACAATACAAAGAATAAATGTATCAAAGAATTGGTTCTAGCCAACTGATTAGAAAAAAAAGGAAAGATATGCAATAAAGAAATAAAAAGGTGAAATCACTACAGACTTTAGAGAAATTCAGAAGATCGTCAATACCTAATGCCAAAATCTTTAATCTCATAGAATGGAAAATACAGAGGAAATGGACAGTTTCCTAGACACATAAGAAATGCCAAAGCTGAGGCAAGAAGATATTCAAGTTCTGAATAACCCAAATCAAGAAACGAAGTTGAAAAAGTAATAAAAACCTACCAACAAAGAGAAACCCGGGTCCTGATTGATTCACAACAGAATTGTACAGGAAATTTAGAGAAGATGTAATGCCATCTTTTGTCAAACTATTCAGTGAAATTGAAAGGGAATTAATTCTCCCAAACTCATTCCTGTAAACAAGTGTTACTCTGATTCCAAAACTAGAGTAAGATCCAAGTAAAAAGAGAACCACAAGCCAAATATCTCTGGTGAATATAGATGCAAAGATCTTCAATAAAATATGAGCAAACAGAATGCAGCAAATCATCAAGAAGACTATACATCATGACCAAGTGGGATTCATTATAGGAATGCAAGGATGATTCAACATACACAAATACATAAATGTAAAACACCACATCAACAGAACCAAGAACGAAAATCATATGATCATCTCAGGAGATGAAGAGAAAGCTTTTCACAAAGTCCAGCAGTCATTCATGATAAAAACCCTACAGATTTGAAATAGATCATGTATATCTCAGCCTGATAAAAGCCATCTATGACCAACCAACAGCCAACTTCATACTAAATGGGCATAAGCTGAAGGCCTTCACTTTAAAATCAGGAGCAAGACAAGGATGTACAGTCTCCAATCCTATTCAATATAATTCTGGGAAAGTTAGCCAGAGAAATTAAACAATAGATAGAAATAAAAGGAATAAGGATTGGAAAAAAAGAAGTGAAAATATCATTATTTGCAGGCCACACGATACTCTACATAGAGGATGCCAAAAAGTGCATCAAGCGTCTTGTAGATTTAATCACCTAATTCAGTAACACAGTAGTATAGAGTCAACACCCCAAAATGAGTAGCATTTTTGTACACAATTAATACATTGAGAGAGTAATTAGGAAACCACACCTTTCACAATAACATCCAAAAAAATGAAACACTTAGGAATCAATATCACAAAGGATGTAACAGATTTATACAGTGATAATTACAGTACTCTGTGAACAGAGATTGAAGAAGATTTGAGAAAATGGTAAGATATTCCATGTTCCCAGATAGGAAGAAGCAACATTGTGAAAATGGTCATAGTGCCAAAATTGTTATACGGATTCAATGGAATCCCAAATAAAATACCATTAGTATACCTCAAAAAAGCTAGAGAAAAATTTCCTCACATTTCTTTCGAATCATAAGAGACCCACAATATCAAAATCAATCCTGGAAAACACAGAAAAGGCAAGATGTATCCCAATCCCTGATGTAAAATTATACTATAAAGATACTGTGAAAAAACCAGCATGGTGCTGGCATAGAGACAGACCTGAGGATCAATGGAACAGATTAGAAGATGCAGACATGACTATAAAAGCCCTCAGCCACCTTATATTTGATAAAGGTGCCAAACATGCTCACTGGAAGAAAGATAGCCTCTTTTGGGCCGGCCAGATTTCTCAGCAGACTAAAGTGCCGGCTTCAGAAGAGCGCAGCTGCCAGGGTTTGATCCCTGGCGTGACATGCTGGCCCCACCCCCAAGGCATGCTGAGATGGCAATTGATGCGCTGCTGTCAGTCTAAACTAGACTTTGGGTTTTGGGGGGGTTTTTCCCCCCAGAACCGGAGATTGAACTCAGGCCCTTGAGCTTGCCAGGCAATCACTTATTCTACTGAACCATCTCCCCGGCCCGAGAATGAACCTGGTTTTGTTTTTGGTTTTGTTTTTCAGTACCAGAGACTGAACTCAGGTCCTTACTTTCCCAGCGGGCACTTTATGTCACTGAGCTATCTCACCAGCCCAAGAACCTCTCTTAAAGTGTTTTTTTTTTTTTTTTTTTTTTTTTTTTTTTTTTGAGGAACCAGGGATTGAACTCAGATCCTTGCGTTTGCCAGTCAAGCGCTTATCCTACTGAGCCATCTCCCCGGCCTGAGATGGCAATTGAGACTGAATGTGGTGGCACGTGTCTGTAATCCCAGCACTTGGGAGGCTGAAAACGGGAGGATCACTAGGAGTCTGATTTATGTAGTGAGACCCTGTATACCCGGTAGATCCTGACCTAAAATTCATAAAAAAGAAAGATATCCTCTTTAATAAATTGTGCTGGTAAAACTGTCTTTCCACATGTTGAAGGCTAGAACTAGACCCATACTGATCACCATACACAAACTAGATGAAATATTTGAATATTAAAGCAGAAACACTAAATCTTCTGGAAGAAAACGTAGGTAGAAATCTTAAAGTTGTAGGGGTAGGTAGAGAAGTCAGGAACAAAATCCAGTCTCTGCACTTCAAGGTAAATTTCCAACAGAGTAAAAAGAAACCACACAAAATAGGAAAAAAAAATTAAAGCTGACTGTCCCTCCAACAAATATCTTCTATCTTGAACATATAAAGAATTAAAAATAGCACCCCAAATTCAAAGACTCAATCCAAAAATGGGCATCTGAGATGAATATACACTTCACAGAGGAAGAAATACAAATGGCAAGTAAATACATGAAAAAAATGTTCAATATCATTGGTCATCCAAGAAAAAGAATTTAAAACAAAACTAGGATTCTGTCACACCCCAGAAAGAATGGCTAAAAACAAGAAGTCAGTATTATATTTTCTCCTTTTTAAATTTTTTAAAATTTTTTTGTATTGTTTCCTTAATGTGAGAAGCTGAAAGAGAAAAATTTGAATCTGAAGTGTACAATAGGTACAGGGAAAAGGGAAAAAACTTATTCAAAAGGAAAGAGTTACTGAGTTGAGGAGAAGGACAGGAGAAGGAATGGCAGAAAGAGATTTATCTATGCATGCAAGCAAAATGGTTTGGGCAGCTTCACTGTGCATTTCTGCTGGTCTATGGAAATGAGCAGATAATACTTAATTTGTTTATCTCCTTTTTTCAATTGCTTGTAGATTTTCTCTTCTTTAATCTTTATATAATTTTTTAATTAAATTTTGGGGTTGGGGAAATAACTCCGTAGAATAAGTGCTTGCCTGGCAAGCACAAGGGCCTGAGTTCAATCCTTGGTTCTACGAATAAAAAAGTAAAATAAAAATAAAAAATAAAAATTTAAATTAAATTTTATTTTGAAGAATAAAAACAGAAGCTAAACCAAATAGCAAAAAAAGACAGAAACACGGTAACATACAACAATATACATATTATAGATTTTCAAAACAGGAATAGCTAATTAACAATTGTTATATTATCTACTTTTATTGTCAAAGCAGTTGCTCAGATTAACAAATATAGTTATGCAACATTGGACAAATAATTGGACATTAACTTTTGCTTTCATGCAATCTCAATTTTTTCCCTGTCTTTTTAAGAATATTTTAAAGAGAGTATAATAATTGATAAAACATTAGAATGGCATACATTCAGAAGACAAAGGTGAGAGGTATTCAACCATGGATATTGTATTACACGTTGTTGTCCTTGATCTAGTTGCTCAGATTGCAGATATCAGCATACAGAGTTAGTCAAGGTGAAAATTCTAAACATTAACTACTAGTTTCAAAAAACTGATGAAAATTATTGGTACAATCATCTCAACCATGCTGTATACATACTTGCATGTTTTTCCTCTTCCTTTCATCCTATCTTTTCTTCTTTCTCTCATCTTTGTTGTTTAATCCTTAAGATGAGTTTATTTCCATTTTATTATATCTATCATACATTTCGTGTTTTATTTATTCTTTCAGGTTCTTACACTAGGGAGACAATATGATATTTGCACAAGTGGGTCTGATTTATTTCACTTATGAGTATAGCCTCTAGTTTCATCCACTTACCTATAAAGCCTTCAAATTTGTCTTCTTTTATAGCTGAGTAGAGCATCATTGTATAAAATACCACATCTTCATCATCCATTCCTGAAGTGATGTGCATTTTGGTTGTTTCCAAGATTTGTTTATTACAAATTGTGCTGCTATAAACGTAGCTGCACATATATCATCATGATCATTACGGCGGGATGTTTTCAGTTATTTTGGGAAAATACCCAGAAGGGGAATAGCTGTATTGAATGGGATTTCCAGTCCTAGTTTTTTGAGGAGTCTCCACACTGATTTCCTTAGTGGTTGTACCAGTCTACATTCCCACCAGCATGTTCCCTTTTATGCACTAGAGAGGCTGTGGAACCTCTCCAACATTTGTTGTTGGTTGATTTCTTTATGATAGCCATTCTTTCTGGGGTGAGATGGTATGTCAATGTTTTAATTTGCATTTCTTGGATTGCCAGTTATGTGGAGCATTTTTTCATGTATTTATTTGCATTTTGTATTTCTTCTTCTGAGAACTATGTATTCATTTCTGATGCTCATTTTTGGAAAGGGTCTCTTTCTTTCTTTCAATTTTACATACATGTATTTGGTAATATGCATGACTGGTTAGAAGACAACTCTATGTCTTACAACAAATACTATGAAATTTATATTATTTTGTTCAGTGAAATTTTGTATTAATTTGTACTCTCTTTTTTTCTATATTTAGGACAAAGTCTACAGGGTCTCACTAAGTATATTGGACTCATAGTGATTCTCCTGTTTTCAGCCTCCCAAGCACTGGGATTATAGGTGTATGCCACCATGCCCATTCTCAGTCACTCTTTCAGTGTGCCCTGTGGGTGGGGCCGGCTCTGCACGCCGGGAATTAAACCCTTACTGCTGCATTCTGCCAAAGCAGGTGCTTTAGTCCACTGAGCTATCAGGCTAGCCCTTATATTCTCTTTTTTTTAAAAAAAATAGTTTTTGTAGTCTGAGTGATTGAACTCAGGACCCTGTGCTTGCCAGGCAAGCACTTATTCTACAGAACTATCTCCCCAGGGTTTCCTTCTAAAAAAATCAACATAACTACTGGTACCATTTATAGTGCTGCTCAATTTATTATCTTCTGTGATTCACACTTCAACCCACAGGCACATTTTTCTGAAGTACTGAGCCACAGAGAAGTAAAATAACTTGATCAAGGGTACACAGCAAAGAAAGAGCACAGATAGAATCTGAGCCTAAGTGGTCAGAACCCCACATCTGTTCTCATAAGCACCACATTGCGTGTGCTTGAAGTTCATCTAAACACTGGATAGAGAGGTTCAACTCTTTATAGGCATTTTTTCAGTTGAGGCAGAAATGACAGCTGTGTGAAGAAGCCACATGTTCATTCGTAAACACCTGATAAAGTAGCAAGCCAGAAATTGAAATGTGATCTTGCTTGTGTGCACAGCCGAGGCAGCAGCATCAATGCCAGGGAGTTAGCTATTATCTCCACCAGTGAATCCTTTCTTAGGCTTTTTCTTTTCCTCCTCAGGTGAGGTTTTTATAGGTTCCTGTCCACTCTGGTGGTTGCTACCCCAAGGCTTTGGCTTTATTCCCCTATGTAGACTGCACTACACAACAAATCTCTGTGGGAAAGGTTGCACAAAAGAGGTCTGCAAAAGAAGTGGCTTAAAATGCTCGATTGCAGCACTTTGGCAGTAGCACTAATTGGCATTTTTATTTAAAAGGGGAAAAATTGCCTAATAGGAAGAATAAGCGAGCAGTACCACCCATGCAAACTGTTCATTCTTGTTTCATCTTAAAGGCCTCAAGTGGAGGAAAACAGCTCCTGTTTGCTCAGTGTTTTGTGTTCTGGAGTCAGACCTATGCTGTTTAAATTCTATGCACGCCCAATTAAAATCACTAAGCAGTTCCTTTTGTTGTCATTCCATCATTTTTTTTTTATTTTATGCTACCAAAAACACATTTGGTTAAAGCTCAAATTTCCATCACATACCTGCATTAAATGTGAAAATGGGAGGGATTTTTGTAAAAATCTTTTGCATGTATACTTAGTATAAATCGAGTAGAAGATTTGAGAGTTTTAGTCATCACTGAAAAACTGGGTGATTTTCTGAACAGAGCGGAAAACAGATGGCCGTGATTTTTACCTTAATTTATGAAGTTGCCTAGTTTAGTCATGTCCTGCAGAAGCAGGAAGAGCAGAAGTGGAGGTACATAAGGATAATGGAGGGCATCTCTGGGAGGCAAGATTGGCCTCGGCACTGTGAGGAAAAGCTGACATTAGGATCACATAGTCCAACTCACTTAAATTGTTTGTTTCCTAATATATAGGGACACAAAAAGTATATATTTGGAAGTGATTTCTCTTTAGGATATCTCTTCCTATGATTTTGCTCCATACAAGAGTCTTCTACATATGAGGCTTAAAATAGAAGCTCTGTGTGTCTGGAGGTTGACAGGCAACACTGGTTGTAGATGAGATCATGTCCTTAGCACTTGTGGTCACTTAGAATGTATATCCTTTTTTGCCATAATTTTATTGATAAACAAATAGCAATGAGACAGTTTCAAAACAAATTGTTAGGATAGTTTCAATAATTAACACACTGCATACATTCTTCTTAGCGGTTAATTGCTGTAAAAGATGCGCACTCAACATCCTATTTACAAACACCATTAGAACTAATCATTCTATTCATTAAGAGAATGCAACTATATATCTATCCTAACCACTTTGAATAAACAGTTACAAAATGGACATTCATCTGTATACCCTTTCTTTGTTAAGTTGTTATTTGAATATTATAGGTGTGTAAACTCAGCAAAATATTCTAAAAGAGTCCAGTAGCCCAAAATAGTATTGGGTATTCCGCTTAACTGGCAATGTCAGAAATTGTTGACCTGAGTCCCCTACAGCTCAACATAACAGTATGGCTTTATTTCTTATATTTCCTTTTTATATTTTCATTCTGGATGTTTAGGACCAAGGTAAAGCAGGACCTATGCAACAAGAGTTGTAGCTTTTGGGTCTGATAAGGTCAGTGAAATCTCCTCAGGATTTATCCTGAGATCCTGTACCTCAGATTGTAGATCCTTTGTGTCAGCCATGTGGATGAGTCACGGACATTGCTTGGTCAATGTGCTCTCTGTGAAAGCATGAGAGAAGGTTTTCTCTCCATGTGACTCCACTCAGGCACAATCTACATCATCGATCACTTTCCTCTTTGGCCTTATAATCTACTTGATCAGAAAATTTGGGACACTACCGAGTTACATGACATTACAGTACAAGTTCTCATATGTCCTGAGACTTAACTGACCTTAGAAGGTTAGGGTCAAAATGTTGGTTTTCCTTGCAGCCCTCCTTTTTCTCTAATTTTGGTCTGCAAACTTAGTTGTTAACCATCCAGAAGACAAGCTTATTGTTATTATCAAACAACTTAGGCTATTAAGCTTTACCTCACTATCTGTGTGCATATGAAACATCTTAGGCATAAAGAGGAACAGGTATTTTTCATCAAGTATTGATATGTTGAACTTTAAGTCCCTACATAATATGATAAAAAAGCATTTAAAAAGTAGATTATATATTAAAAATAGGATAAAGAATCATATACTTCTCATGTTTGCACATAAGTCCAAAAATCTCACCATATACAA
>NW_004524686.1:5074105-5075990 GCF_000260255.1 Octodon degus | reverse complement strand
TTTAGATCTTTAATCCATTTTGACTTTAGTTTAGTACATGGTGATAGACCCGGGTCAAGTTTGAGTTTTCGGCATGCAGAGAGCCAGTTTTTCCAGCACCATTTGTTAAAGAGGCTATCTTTCTTCCAGTGAGTATGTTTAGCCCCTTTGTCAAAGATAAGGTAGCTGAGTGTTCATAGGGGCTTCAGCGTCTTCTAATATATTCCATTGATCCTCAGGTGTATTTTGATGCCAGTGCCATGCTGATTTTATCACAGTAGCCTTATAATATAATTTCAAGTGAGGAATTGTAATGCCACCTGCCTTGTCTTTATTGCCCAGAATTGCCTTTGCTATTGTAGGTCTTTTCCGGTTCCAGATAAATTTTAGGAATGATTTCTCTATGTCTGTGAGGTGTGTCGGTTGTCAGCTGAGAGGGATTGCATTAAATCTGTACAGATATTTTGGGAGCATGGCCATCTTCACAATGTTCGTTCTTCCTATCCAGCAGCATGGAATATTGTTCCATTTTCTGAAATCCTCTACGATCCCCTTTTTAAGAGTAATGTAATTTTCCTTGAAAAGATCTTTGACTTCTTTTGTTAGATTAATTCCAAGGCATTTCATTTTCCTCGGTGCTATTGTAAAAGTTATTGTTTCTTAATTTTGCCTCTCAGTGTGTTTGTTGGCTGTGTAGAGTAATGCTCTTGACTTTTGGGTATTGACTTTATAACCTGCTATGCTACTGAATGTCTGTATTAATTCTAGTAGCATTTTGTGGAGTTTTTTGCGTCTTCCAAATAAAGTATCATGTCATTTGCAAATAAAGATAGTTTAACTTCTTCTTTGCCCTGTCTTATTCCTTCTATTTCTTTCTTTTGTCTAATGGCTGGAGCTAATGATTCCAGAACTATATTGAATAGGAGTGGTGATAGAGGACATCCTTATCTTGTACCAGATCTAAGAGTAAAAGATTTCAGGTTTTCCCCATCTAGCATTGTTAGCCTTTGGGTTTTCATATATGGCCTTTACTAGATTGAAGTAGAGGCCATCTATTCCAACTTTCTTTACAACTTTGAACATGAATGATTGTTGGACTTTGTCAAAAGCCTTTTCTGCATCAATGGAGATGATCATGTGGTTCTTCGTTTTCGCTCTATTGATATAGTGTATTACATTTATAGACTTTCAAATATTGAAACATCTTTGCATCCCTGGGATGAATCCTACCTGGTTATGGTGTATGATCTTCTTCATGATTTGCTGTATTCTATTTGCTATGATTTTATTGAGGATTTTGGCATCTATGTTCATGAGTGAGATCGGCCTGTAGGTCTCTTTCTTAGTTGAGTCTTTCCCTGTTTTCATATCAGTATAATACTTGCCTCCAGGAATGATTTTGGGAGGATTGCTTCCTTTTCAATTTCATGGAAGATTTTGAGGAGTATATGGTATACATCTTCTGTAAATGTCTTGTAGAATTCAGCTGTGAATACATCCGGACTTTGACTTTACTTTGCCAGTAGGTTTTTAATTACATCTCGTATTTCATTGGCTGTTATTGGGCAATTGAGAGTGGTTATATCTTGTCGATTCAGTTTTGGTAATTTGTAGCTTTCTAGGAATCTGTCCATTTCTTCTGTGTGTTCTATTCTGTGAGAGTAAAGATTCTCAAAGTAGCTATTGAAAATCTCCTGAATTCCCACTGAGTCTGTCGTAATTACACCCTTTTCATTCCTTTTTGATTGTTTTTGAATTTTTTCTTTCCTTTGTTTGATGAGGTTAGCTAGGGGCTTATCAATTTTATTTAATCTTTTAAAAAACAGCTTTTTGTTTTTGTAATTCTTTGAATTATTTTCTTCATCTCAATTGAATTATTTTCTGCTCTAATCTTTTTGATATCCTC
>NW_004524686.1:5072614-5073561 GCF_000260255.1 Octodon degus | reverse complement strand
GTCAGATAATGTGCATGGGATAATTTCCGTTTTCTTGCATATACTTCAGCATGACCTATGGACCAGTATGTCGTCTATTTTAGAAAATGACAGATGTGCAGCTGAGAAAAATGTGCATTCAGCTGTGTTTGAGTGGAACACTCTGTATATGTCCACCAATTCATTTGCTTCAAGCTCTGCTTCAGTTTTGTAATTTCTTTGCTAAGTTCATGTCTGGTTGACCTATCTTTTGGAGATAAGGGTGTGTTAAGGTCTCCTGTTAAAATTGTGGTTTTGGAAATTAGATTTTTCAAGTCCATTAAGATTTGCTTTATATAGTTGTGTGCTCCCGTGTTTGGTGCATACACATTTATGAGTGTTACCTCTTCCTCTTGTATTTTTCCCCTAACCAGTATCTAGTGGCCTTGTTTATTTCGCTTGATCATTGTTCGTTTGAAGTTGAGATTGTCTGAGAATAGAATTGCTACCCCTGCTTTTTTCTGAGGTGCTGGGGCATGTAGTATTGTGTTGATCCTTTGACTTTTAGCCTATAAATGTCTTTATGAGTTAAATGTGTTTCTTGTGTACAGCATATTGTTGGATTTTGTTTCCTAATGCACTGTGCTAGTCTATTTCTCTATATTGGTGAATTGAGCCCATTTACATTGATGGTTAAATTGAGATGTATTGACTTATGATTCCCATGTTATTTACCTGTTATTGTTTACTCCTTTTTCTCCTGTGTTTAATTGCTTACCCTATTTAGTTGGTTGCTTTTGATCTCATTTGAGGAGTTCTGATCATTTTGGTCCCTCTCTAGAACATCTTTCAGTGGCCTGTGTAAGGTTGGCTTTGTCATCACGAAATTCTTGAGCTGTTCTTTGTCATGAAAGTATTTCACTTCTCCATCAAACTTGAAAGAGAGTTTTTCAGGGTATAGTAGTCTGGGCTGGAATTTGTTTTCATAG
>NW_004524686.1:5057900-5072440 GCF_000260255.1 Octodon degus | reverse complement strand
GGAAGTTTTCTTCTATTACTTCTGCCCATTTTTTTAATGTCATTTGTATTGACTCCTTCTTTCTCACTGATGCCTATTAGTCTCACATTGTTCATCTTTGTTTTTTTTTTTTAGATTAAATGAAACTCTTTATTTTTTTATCAACTAAACTTCTTAGAATTCAACACATTTATCAATGAATTGTTTAATAGTTTTATTGCACATCTTACCTATATATATCCTTTAACCTTTAACATGTTTGCATAAAATTCTTCCTTCTTCAAAAATTACCAAAGTAAAGGACCACCAGACACCAGAAAATGTATACATTTATAACCTTATGGCATAGAACCACTTATTTTGTAATTTTATATATTCAATGACTGAACAAACTTTTCTGGATCTCATATGGTAGACCAAAATGGAAGGTATGAAAAGAAATAAGGTACAATCCTTACTCTCCCATGTTATATAACTCAGCTATAGACAAACATGTTAAAGGTTAAAGGACATTGTTCATCTTTGCATCATCTTGCAAGTGATTAATTATTCTTTCCTGCATCCTCTTTGTTTTTAAGAGATCCTTTTTTACATTTTCACTAGCTGCAGCAGCATCTTCAAGATCTGAAACTCTGTCTTCACATTCATTTTTTTAATGTCATTTGTGTTGACTTCTTTCTCATTGATGCCTATTATTCTCACATTGTTCATCTTTGCACCATCTTGCAGGTGATGGATTATTCTTTCCTGCATCCTCGTTGTTTTTCAGAGATCCTTTCTTACCTTTTCGCTAGCTACACCAACATCTTCAAGATCTGAACTCTGTCTTCCCATTCACTTAAACGGTTTTGCAAGCTTGTGATTGAGATTTTAATTTCCTCTATATCTCTTTACTCTGCTTCATGCGATCTATTTCTTTCCTGTATTGCTCATTCAAGGAATCCGTCATTTTTCTAATCTCTATTTTTTTTAATCAATGTCTTCTTTAGAAGCAGTTATAAATTCTTTTACTGCAGTGTTTTTTCAGATTGGGTTTCCTCCCTATGTTTCTGTAGTTGCTATTTTACTTTAGATGTTATGTGTTCTGAGAGTTCTTTTTTTATTTCAGAAAAGAATTGCGCTCTAATTACCTCTATATCTTTCTGCTGTTGCTTATTTGCTATCAAAACTATTAATTCATGCATTTGATCTGAGATAGTGTCCTCCGCATTTGTTCTGGGTGTGCACTTTATTTCCTCCATATGTTTCTGCATTTGATTCTTTACTGCAGATGCTATTAATTCAGGGATTTGTTTTTTATTTCCAATCTGAGTTCCTGTTTACCTTTCTGCCGCTGTATCTTTATTTCAGAAGCCGTTGATTCATTGCTTTCAGCTGTGTGATTCCCAATTTTTTCTGTGTTAGTGTCCTCTGCACTTGTTACAGGTGGGCTTGCGTTCTGAGGTTGCATTTTGTTTTTTCTCGTCATTTTGTGTAGCACTTTCTTCTGACCTTCGTTGTAGATCTTCGTTGTACTTATAAGCTTAGCACATACTGAAGTTCAGGTGCAGATCTACAATGTCGGGATTTATCCAGCTCTGCCTGGCTTGGGTCTGGCTGCTCTGCTCAGCTCCTTAGTGCTGCTGCCCTTGAGGGTGAACCTGTTGTGCCTCTTTGGCAAGATGTTCTGCTCCTCGACTAGCTAAGTGTTTCTATCTTCTACCCTCTCTGTAGGGATTACAGCTGCAGGGTTACAGCGCATGCATGTATGCCAGGCCTGAGCTGAACCTGGAGTGGACAAGGTTCAGTAGGGGGCAGAGGCAGTTCTCCCACACACTCACTGAGCCTGGGCTAGGACTGGGTCTGGGGGTTCCCGGAAATCGGCAGAAATTCCTACTCAGTGTGCGGGGTCGGGGATGTCCTGCGGTGTGTTGTGGGGCATCCCAAGGGGGTGGAAGAGCGTCTCACCCACGCTGCGCCTGGGCTGGGAAGAGTAGTGTGTCCCACTGGCACAGGGTAGCTGCTAAAATGTAGATCTTACTCAAATGTTGTCACTGTCTAATTGCTTGGGTTTTCCCTTACATGATACTTCACACATGCTATTCCTTCCACTCAGAGGTCCTACCTCACCTACTTTGCGTCCTCTTTATTTCATGTTCTTGTGCTACCTATTCTTCAAAGCATCCATCATTCAAAACTTAAACAAAAGCACACCAAGATACATGTACATATACTATATGACTAGATTCTACAAGGTGGCAATCATGTTTCTTTGTTGCTTGGACCCCTGGAAGCATTTTGTCCTCATCAACATGCTGGGCATGTTTTACCTTTCAGCATTGTGGGGTAGATTGCTGTCATTGATAGTAGAAGCAAGAACCCCATATACTTTCTTGTGGCTGCACAAAGCATGATTGAGGTGATAGATTTAACATTTGTGTCAAACATCTGAGTGAATTTCTGCATGAAGAAATTTGCCTGCAGGGCCATCCAGATAGCTCAGCAGACTGAGGTGCCTGCTTAGGCAGAGCACAGTGGCCAGGGTTTGATACCCGGCATGCCCTGCCAGCTCAGCCCCTGGGGTGCACTGAGATGGTGATTGAGTCTGGTTGTGGTGGTGCGTGCCTGTCACCTCAGTGCTTGGGAGGATGAAAACAGAAGAATCACTACGAGTCCAATTTATGTAGTGAAACCCAGTAGACCCTGTAGACCCCATCCTAAATTAAGGGAAAAAAAAGAAAAAGAAAAGAAAAGAAATATGCCTGCATGCTTGATACTGAAAATAGCTAAGTGAAACCAGATTAACCATAGGAAGGTGTTGAATAACTTCCAGATTTGGATGAACCAGATTTGGAAGAAAGCAATTAGAAATTGTAGCAAGATCTTCTCTCTTTTGGTGTAACCCAGGATATTCCTCAATCTCACTCCACCTTGCTTGGCTTTTCAGTTAACAGCATAAACTATTGTTCCTCATCATCTACAAGCACCTCTTAAGTGCCAGTTGCACATAGTAATTATGTGAGACTCTGACAAAGGGACCTTGGGTTGCCAGCCCCTTCTCTCTGAATACGGCATGGATGCAAAGGTGCAAAGACGATTGACTTCAATCTTTAAGCTCACATGTGGGTTTATGAGAAAGTGTTTTAATTTAGTGAGTACCTGGATTGAAAGAAAAGTGAGTTGAAAGTCCTCAAACTTGAACCCAGGTACAGGTGTTGAATTCTGTTTTATATCCTGCAGGTCTGCCTCCTCCTTCTTTTCCTTCTCAGTAAAGAAAGTACTTGATGCCCTGGCCATAGAAGAAACTAAATATCCATCTCCATGAGGGATTAGAGAAACAAGTGAAGATCAAAATATCCTGGTTTCAGATTTGATGTGTGTGGGGAATTTGATTGAAAATGAAGGTTATTTATTCATATTTATTTATATATATTTATATAAATAAATATAAATAACCTATATATAAATATATATATATATACATTTATATATATATATTATTTATTTATTTATTTTTTATGTATTTAATCCGATCACTACATAAATCAGACTCTTAGTAATCCTCCTGTTTTCAGTCTCCCAAGTGCTGGGATTACAAGTGTGTACCACCATGTCAAGTCTCAATCACCATCTTAGCATGCCCTGGGGAAGAGGCAGGCACGGCAGGATGGGGATCGAACCCAGGTCCCTGTGTCTGCCCAAGCAGGTGCTTTAATCCTCTGAGATATCTGGCCAGCCCTGAAGGTTATTTTTTATTCATTTTTTATCTGGAATGATTTTCATAGTCTTTAATTTGTATAACACACAAACACACATTGACACACATATACAGAAATATTATGCAAAGGAATATAGATTGAACTATAGGACTTAATCACAAATTCTAGAAGTCTGCCCCATGACTGCATGAGTCTTTGGGGGACAACTAGACACAAACTATAACATTCTACCTCTGGTCCCCCAAGGACTCATGCATATCGCTTTGTGAAAAAGACATTTTAGTCCATCTCTAAGAGTTGCCAAAGTCCTAACAGTTTCTGCGTTGCTGAAAAATCCAAGTCACAAGTTGTTCCAAGATCAAAGACAAATTTAGCTGTGAGTCCTGAAACAAATGAAAAGTTAAACACTTCCAACATTCAATGGCACAAGATAAATATTACCATTTCAAAAGGTACACACAGCAGGGGAGTACAAAACATTGCGACCAATGTAATTCCAAAATTCATCAGGGCAAACATTAAGTACTATAGTTCCATGTGGAACATCTGAAGCTATCTGTGGCAAATTGTCAGCTCTATGTTGCTCCACCCCTATGGCGCTTTTGGTGGTTGGAGCTCCCATGGCTTCTCTCTTAGGCTAGCTTTGCTCCCTACTTGCAGTTTCCCTTAGATGATTCAAGTTCCTGGCTTTTTCCAAACTTCTGTGGTTTCCACTGAATAATCGTCTCACTCACAACTTTACACACTGCCCTCCAAGGAGCACACTGCCTGGCCTTCTTCTTAAATCTAAGTGGAAACCCTTCTTACCATCAGAATGCCTGCATTCCGAATGCACCCAAGACCAACACCATGTGGATGATGCCAAAGTCTACTGCCAGCTGAAGCAGTAGACAGGTTTTTCTCTCTCTTGAGTGTAGGGGTAGAGTACCTGGACAGCTGAGCACTGTGACCCTGATTCTAGGGAATAAATTCTCTATGCCAGCACCATTCTGGAACATGCTGTGGCTGCTGCCACCATCCTGGAACATGGGGCTCTGTGGCTTTACCCTCAAGGCAAAATCTTCACCCTTGCAATTTGGAGGCAGTAAAGGGTAGAGCCGTGCTGCCTACAGTGATGTCCTCAGACCAACCTTCTTTTGTTCTTTCTTAGCAATGGCGATCCTCTAAGCTTGATCTTTACATTCCATGGCTGTATTGGAGCTTCCTTTTCTCACCAAACTAACATTTTTTAAATTTATTTTTTTATATTTTGGTGGTACCAGGGATTAAATTCAAGACCTTGTGCTTGCCAGGCAAGCACTTATTCCACAGAGTTATGTACCTGGCCATCGTGATATTTTAAATCATTCTGTTGGACTCTTTGCTCTTGATTCTTATCATAAATCTGACTAAAAGCCCCCAGCAATAGCCATGATACTGCCTCAATATTTGGCTGCTTTGAAATTCTTTTGCAAAATTAATCAGTCTTCCATACTCAACCTCAGTCTCAGGCAAAATCTCTGGATATGAGCAAAATGCAGACAAATTTTCTGCCAAGCCAAAACACATCATCTGGAGTCCAACAATCAGTGCAATCCTTCTTCCCAGCATAAATCTCCCCAGCCTGATCTTTATAGGCAGGATTTCTATTAGCCTTCTGATCTTCTGAGCTCTGGCCAGAATTTCCTATACAGAATAGCTGTAGCTGTTCCAGAAGTTCTCTTGTAGGAAACATATCCAAAACTTTCCTATGTTTTTCCATAAGGAATTCCCAAAAGCTTGTAATCCACATGGTGAGGTTTAGCCACAGCAACGACCCACTTCTATCTCTGTTATTCTTCTCTCATTGCTGGGACAAATACCTAACACTCAAAAGCAAGGAAGGAAAGTTTTTTTTAATTCACAGTTACTGAAAATTTCAGTCCATACTCAGTTGGCTCCAAGGCAGGTTGACACACGGCAGAGGACAGAAGTTCATGGTGGTGGAAAACAGCAAAACAGCAAGAGCAAAAGGGAGGAGTAACAGCAACAATGGCAACAGAGAGCAAGCCTGTCTCTTTTATGTTGCTTTCAAGCTATCTGCCCTAGGCTGGAAGTAGCACTCACACCCATGATCCCAGCAACACTCACACCCATAATCCCAGTGGATCATGAGTTAATCACAAATCCTAGAAGTCTGCCCCATGACTACATGAGGACATTTGAGGGAACAACTAGACACAAATTGTTATATATATATTTAAATTGCCAATTATTTCTCTATAAGGAATCAATACTTTAGGTTTATTTTTCTGTAATCAGTTCTTTGGTAGAGCAATCACTGGAATGAAATGAAAAGCAAGACAGTAGGGTACATTTTAATAAAATCCCTAATAAGTAAATTTGATAAAAGTTATGCCAATCTCACTATTAAGTGGCCAAATAGTTGGTTTACAAGCATAAATTCTACTATTTTACAGCTAAGAAGACTCTGTTTTGTTTATTTGGTACAGGGTTTCACCAAGAAGTTGAGACTTGTAATGATCCTCTTGTTTTCAGCCTCCCCAGTGCTGGAATTACAGGAATGCACCACCATCCCCAGTCTTGGTGGCCAGCTCAGCATGCCCTGGGATAGGGCCTGCATAGCATGTAGTGCCCTGGACTGATTCCTGCTCCTCTCTCTTGCTTAAGCAGGAACTTAGTTCAAAGAAGCCTCTATTTTATTTTTTCTAATTCAATGAATGAAATTGAAGACAAACCTAAAACAAGCAGGAATCATCATCCCAAACCCAAACAAATAGCCCAAACCATTAGGTTTACATAAATCAACCTCTAACAAAGTTCAGAAAATATCAGCTTGTTTAAAGGCTCTAAAATTAGATTTCAGAATTGAGATTCTTTTTCTTTCTTTCTTTCTTTTTGTGGAACTGTGGTTTGATCTCAGGCCCTTCCACTTGCCAAGCAAGTGCTTATTGTACTGAGCTATCTCTCCAGCCCTAAAATTTTGAGAAGGAGTTTTCAGAATTGAGATTCTCGTGTGAGTATGTAAATTTTGCTCTTGTAACAGGTACTGCCTTTTCCTGCCTTTGCCTTTTCAGTCTAAAGAGTCCAGACATTTGGAGAAGCAAGCTTGTCATTACCTCAGCTATTTCTACTGTCATATCTTTTTCAGCATCAGTGTTTTTCTGTGGCTTTCTCCTTGCTGCTTCAGTAAGTTTCAAGTTAGAAGAGCTTCCCTAAAGTCTTCTATGATAGGATGGCATTTATGAAAAATGTTTCACCATGGAACATTTATTATAGAGTTACTCCAAGTATTATGCATGCCTACTCTAGAACTGAGGAGAGAAAGTAAAACTGAGTCTTGATTGATTCATTTTTTGTTGGAACCGGGGGTTGAACTGAGGGCCTTGCACTTGCCAGGGAAGTTGTTATTCCACTGAGCCATCTCCCCGGCCCCTTGATTGATTCATTGACAAATATTTGTTGAGTATCTTCTATATGCCAGGCCCTGATATATGTACCAGAGATATAATGCTGAAGAAAAGAAAGTATCTACACTTGGCCAGCTCAACTCCTATGACATGATTTCAGTAAGAAACAGTGAAGTGTGGAAAGCAGAGCAATTAGTGCATGCTGACTGTGAGGAAGAGAGTGAATGAAAGCAGTTATTATAGGGATCCTTTCTAGAGTCTTGTTTCTTTAGTGTTAGCCTTTTATTTACTATCAGCAGGAACAAAAATAGTTAGCATTACTATATACTAGACTATGTGCGAGGCATACAGAAACACAAATTATACAACAGTAAGGAGGTCAACTTGGTGTGAGAGCATTACAAATAGCTGAGAGACAGGGCAGAATGAAATGAGTGTCTCATCAAGGAATAAGCAGCAGGTTGTGGGTGTCTGTTCTAGGGATTCAGAGAAGAGTTAAGGAATTTGGATTGGGGTTGCATGAAACTTGAAAGGATTGAAGCTTCAAGGAGGCAGATTGCCACTTAAGGTAGATATTCCTCAAAGCTGTAGTTGCTGGGAGACAGAGTGGTCTGCCTCTGGGGGGCGGGAGTTGGTCATCAGGGATGTTTGAGCCTAGGGTGGGTGCATGCTGTGCAGAGATGTAGAGAAGATTCACAGATTGAAAGGACAGCAATTTGGACTCGGTGGTCCTGAATCACCTCCCAACTAGACAGTCTGATTGTGTAGCATTTAAAGGGCTGCAAACCAAATTATTACTTTTTGTGACATCATTTTACCTGTCCTCTGCAAAGCTGTTCATATAGATTATAATTTTCTCTAAAGAAATGTTTTGCTGGAACAAGGTAAACCAATCACACCTCTGTCTGAATAGCCAGAAATTCCAGACTGGTATGGTAATAATCAGTGTTATGGTTGAATATTTCAATGAGGGTTGGAGTGAGGGGCTCTATGGATGTCCCTGGAAGATTCAGCTTATTTCTGCCTAAAGGCTAAGACAGGTCAGCTTAAAATTTTATTTCTAGTAAGGTCCATGTTGCCTCCCAGACTGTGATCAGAAATAAACATCACTTGTGAAATGTTTTCTATGTCTATTGTGCTGACTGTGTTACAGAAGAATACATCAATTCCATGTTATTTTATTCACATGGTCTGTGGACCCCTTGATCTCATTTTGTATATTTATGCAAACCAGAAGGGCCATGGTTGTTGGAAGCCTAAAATACCAAAATAAATTGTTTTAATTTTTCTTCAAGTATAAGTTTTGATGTAATTGTGTGATCAATTCAGAGTTGACAGCCTAGAGAGTACCATTTCTGCTCATCTGAATGAGTAAGTGTGGTTACATCTTTGCAGGGATGCTGGCCTATTTCTATTTCTACTACCGGAGGAAATAGCATTTATCCTACCTGGCATTTAATTCATAGATTGGGTTCCAGCCCTGCTACCCTTGGGGCAGGGCAAGGCAAGCTGAATATCCCTAGCTTCTCACATCCTCTACTTCTGTTTCACAACTCTCTTCTCCCAAGTCCACTTCTCATAGGTTGCCACCGTTAGACAGTTTCTCAAAGGTGAATAACTTTTGTGGAAATAATCTAAGATAGAGAAGGTCATTTTCAATTCAACTGGTACTTTTCATACCCTGGGTCTCCACTTCACCTTATTATTTATTACCATTATTAGGGAAGGTTCTAGGTCAGAAAGGAGAAAGCCAAACTCCTCACTAAGCTAATATTTCTCACCAGCAACAAGAGCATGAATAGTTTGCATTGGCTGCTTTCTCTTTCCTCATCACTCCTTTCCCTCACTACAAAATGATGTGGATGACAATTTCTGTCAATGATTGTCTTCTTCTAAACAATTGTGTATGTGTTACTAAGTACAAACTTTAAACACAGACTACCAAAAGCCCAGAAAATGTATTGGAAAGTTAGTGGCACAATCATATGTTTTCAAAATGTCACAAAATCAAAGTAAATCCAATAAGATATATTGAAGTGTGTGTGCATTTGTGTGTGTGAGTGTGTATGAAAACTAGTAGTAATAGTAGTAGTAATAGCAAAGAGGAGTTAATATGTGACAACACCAAGATGGAGCATTAGAGCTCAGAGAGACTAAAGTTCCCTGAGAAGGACAAGGGAAGAGGAGAGTTAAAGATAGAGCTGGAGGAAGGTGGGGCCTTCCCAGAGCATCAGCATTGCCAGTCAGACCTGTCCTTGGGTCCCCTTGCTCAGTTTCAGAGTTATCCCTGCATGGAGCAAAATGTCCTTTCTGTACTCTGGGTCTCCACTTCACCTTATTATTTATTACTATTCTTTCTTATTCATTTTAGATCTGTTGCCCCCTGGTTGCTTCACCTAGGCGTAAATGTTTTGGTCACCAAACACCACATGAAAGGGACTTCTGTGTCTCTCTTCATGATGGGCCATGTGTGGACAGACAGATAGGAGCGTGGCAGACCATCCTTTCTTGGCTGAGAACTCAGAACATCTGTAAAGGCTGCCTTACAGGGACAAAAAGAAGGAGAACAAAAATAAACCCAACCAACCCAGAGCTGGTGATTTTATTATTCTTTCAACCCTATAGGCTAAAATGAAATGGTTTGTTCTTGTTATGATTACAGTAAGCTCTGCTTAAAAGACAATAGATTTGCTGAAAAGTTGCTTTAAAAGATTTTTTTTTCCTCAGACAATAAGTATTCTAATAAAAAACAGGCTATATGCAAATAAAGCCATTTCTGTTTCTGGAAATTATGTTTATAAGCACCATAAACACATTTCAATTGATAAAGGGAGCCGTAGGTAAAAATGTGTAGTCCAATACTTCCTGTTAACTACCGATATATACATATTTTTCTAGTACATTGCTCAATTGTGAAATCAGCGGAAAGCAAGCAATCAACATTTTTTGCAGCAAATTTTAGTAAAATATCTGTAAAAAGAAGGCCAAATATACCAATGTTGACTATTACAATGTATTTGATTAATTTTTTCTTCTTTTAATACAAAATTGTCAGATAATCTTGTCCTGCAAAAATACTACATTTTAAAATTCAGTGTGGTGCTATCAGGCACCCCCGGTTTCTTCGAGCTATAACTGGTACCGAGCTCGTACTGCTTGTCAAAATTTAATGAGAGGGCCCGTTCTAAAATAATTGAATTTTCATATCAGAACGAACCAGGATTACTCAGACAATAAAATTGCTGAGTCCTGTACTGTTACCGGCAAATACCTTTTGCTTTGCTCATGAAATCAGTATGTAAATGTTCAGGGTTTGTATTTAAGGCATCTTAAGCATTTGGAGTTGTAGTACTAGCAATAATTTCAAATGGTGCTGGTGATAAGTAGCTGGTTTTTTATAATGTTCAAAGTGTAATTTGTTTGGTGAATCAGGATAAGCATTTGGTTTATATTTTATATAAATGTTAATGCATTTGCAGTTTAATTATGTTTCTTAACTTTTAGCATTTCAGGAGTCAAATTTGAGGACTAGTCCATCAGATTGTCTTGCTTTCATAACATTCTGAAAAATGGGAGCACCCTCACACAGTGAGTTTATAAAGTAAGAGGTGCCTGGAAAGTTGGGGATGGTATGCTTGGGAAACTGGAAGCCCTGATAATGAAGTAGGAGAAATGCCATGCCTTAGGTGTGCCCTCCCCCATAGTGTGGAACTCTCAGAGACAGTTTCAGACCTGAGAGCCCTCTATCAACAGTGAAGACGACACCTCCAGGGAGTGGCTAATTTCTTTCCTTTATGATAGTTGAGTTGGAGAGCAACTATTAAATAAAGTAGTATAATTTTAAAAATTAGCAAGAGTTCCTATAACATTGCAGTAATTGAGGATATCAGAACAGAAAATGGCTTTTTCTTCTGTGATAGAGAAAGTTGGTTTAAGGCATGTCATTTCCATATTCTTATTTTTTAAATGACCTGGATGTTATTAGCTTTTAAGTAAATGTGTACTCAATCAAAAGTTAGCTCTGTAATTTTCCAGATAACAGTCCTTGTCAAAGTCATGATTTTCTTCACATGTTCTTCATGGCATGTGTTGGTTTACTTAAGGGATATTGGATAATGCACTTCATGGGCGGAAGACCTTGCCTTTACTTTCTCTGCCTCATAGAGAACAAGGGTTATGAAGATTGAACTTCTTGATCAGATTGGGCTGCTGGCTTATTTGTATATAAAGAAAAACTGGGTCAGAGGGGATAAATGACAGGCCTCCTCTCATTTGCCAAGGGAGCAGCAGAGTCAGTGAGTCTTATTCAAATATTTATGATTTTAAACTTTTTATTATGAAACATTTCAAACCTATATTTTTATAAATAGAAGAGTAAAATGAATCATTAAGTTTGTGTCACTAGGGTTTAGGAATTAATGGTAGTTTTGTTTTATACTCTCACCAAGTTTCCAAATAGTTTTTAGTTTATAGAACAAATCTCTGGCATCATGTCACTATACCTGCAAATATTTTAATGCATATATCCCACAGAAACTAAATATATAACCAAACTGTCCTTATATCATCTAAAAAAGTTTATAGTAATTTCATAATATTATCTTATATCCATCTTCATGAAAAGGTTGATTTTTTTTTTTTTTTTTTGCAGAACCAGGAATTGAACTCAGGTCCTTGTGCTTGCCAGGGAAGTGCTTATTCTACTGAGCCATCTCCCTGGCCCCTTTGAAAAGGTTTTGATTATCTTAAGTGTTGCTTTTGACCACTGGTTTGCTTAAATCAGAATCCAAGCAAAATTCACTCAAAGCATTTAGAAATTATATCACTATACTCTCTTAGTATACAATGGTTCCTACTCCTTACTTCCCTTATGCCATTTATTATTAGGTAAGTTGGTTCATTGGAGTATAGAATTTCCAACATTCTATATTTTACCAACTGCTTTTCTTGGTGCAGTTCAACTTATTTCTCTTTTCCTGGAGTTTCTTTTATACTCACACTTAGGTCTAGATGATTGGTGAAACTACAGGGTCTGAGTGTATGTGTGCATATGTGCTCATGTGCATTACTCGTGTGCAACCCAAGCATGTACATTTTTATTCTGAAAGACTGTTTCATAGATGATTGCATCCTTCCTATTATATCACATCGAGAGGTACACAGTGCCTGGTTGTCACTGCTAAGCAGCAATCTGTTGTTTCCTCAGTTTATCTACCTGTTATTATAAAGTTATACCAGTGCTTTTCTAATAATTTCATTATTAATTAGTCATTATTCCCCAGATTCACTATTTGAATTATTGAATAATGATTTAAAATTTGTTCTGCCTTTATTAGTTGGAATTTTTCCATCACAAGCTGTTACACATCAACTATTTGCTTAACCTAATACAGTTTGTTCAGGAGAATCAAAATAAGTGCTCAGTTCTTATCCTTTTTATGAATATTCATTGTAGTGTCTTCGTTATTCTCGGTAGTGAAAAATCATAGTATAATGAATACATAATAAAATTGCAGATTTTAAAATGTAATTTTCTTCAGTAGACCATAGTAAATGTTTCTGGTACTCCAGTTGTCCCATTTTTGGCTGGTGGGAGCTGCGTGTTGATTCTAACATTTTTTTGACATGATGTTGACCTTGGTAGTCTTTAAAGGTGTATCTGATTTCTGGAATAAGCAAGATATCCTCTGGCTATATTGTATATTTCATTCCTCAAGTAGAGAATCTGCCGTTTCTGCAGGAAATGTTGCTTCCTGCTACCGGGAAATGTTATTTAGAAATCTATTCTAGGTTGCTTGGCTATGTGTTGCTACTGAGTGGACACTATTTCTAACCTTTTCAGTAGAGAGAGCTATAAAATGTGTAATTGAAAGAGAAAAAGAAATTATGAGTGTATTTTGATATTTCCAATTTAATTGTAAAATCTCAGGATTTTTACTTCTTTGATCTCTCTCTCTGTCTCTGTCTCTCTGTCTCTCTGTCTTGCTCTGTCTCTGTCTCTGTGTCTCTGTCTCTCTCTGTCTCTCTCTGTCTCTCTGTCTCTCTGTCTCTCTCTCTCTCTCTCTCTCTCTCTCTCTCTCTCTCTCTCTCGCTCTCTCCTTATAATGATAATCTTAGTTCCCAGTAATAATGCTGGTAATAATAGTTACTTATATCCTTTACATTTGGTAATTTAAAAATAACAATACCAGTATTACGGTTAACAATAAGACAGTTTACCTTTTCTACCCTCTTAAGCTTTCTGCTGAATGGCCTCTTGGTAGAATGAGAATTAAAATCCTGATCTTGCCTGAAGCTTCTGTGTGGGAGCAGACTGTCTGTTGAAATCTATCAATGAGATGTCTTACAAATAATATGTATTTCTCTAAATGTTTTCTAAAATGTGTGATAGCTTGAGTGCTTGTATTTGAGCTAGAAGCGCCCAGCTTTAAGGTCATCACAAGATTTTGACAGAAGTTAGGATCATTTTTGGTATAGGAAAATCTTTTCCAGTAGGTTCTATATAGCAGGCACGTATCAACCTATAAGAATCTTCTATCATAGTTCATATTGTGCCTATATTTCTAGTACATAAGGCATGTTGTATGTCATATTATTTGATCCTTTATCTTCCCTAGATGGTAGGTACTATTACCATCTCCACTTTGATAATGAGTACCAGAGAGGCTAAATACTTAGCCAAAAGTATACAGCTGGTAAACACAGGAGAAAGATCCAAACTACACTCTGCAGTACATAATTTAGCATTCTTTCCAGTGCACCAAGACAGCTAGTCTATGGTAAGATTTTGTCTGCACCCCAGTAGTGGGAAGTGGGAGATTTTTGAAACGTTCTATGAAGAGCTGACGGTCATTTCCTTTGCAGCTCTTGGGGAATCAGATCTGGAACTCAAGATCTTATCATGTATGTTCCTCTCCTTTTCAATTTTTGCCTGGCTGTTTGAGTTGTTTGGAGGAGGAAGTGGTCTCATGAGAGGCATTCCTTCACCTCAGAACATAAGTCGGCAGTATCCATGATTTTTCTGGCATCTACTCAATCAGACACTGTCTAGGCTGCAGGCCATGTTCCTCCATGTGTAGATACCAGTCATAGTGATAAGAGAAAATCATATTTTTTTCCTCTACTATATGAGATGGAGACTTCAAGTCATTTATATTGGCAATTACTTAGCCAGGAAATAGAAGTTTTGAACTGTGACCTAGTTCTCCTAAACCACTAAGTTTCTCCCCTCAAAATATATTCTTATAAGTTGATATTAGCTATAGCTTTGATGAACAATTTTACATCCCAGGGAGATATGGGGACTATTCACACAATGTAACTAAGTGTATGACGTAGAGAGGCCATATTCTACTAACTTTATAATGTCTGAATTGGAACCGAAGGAGAAATCCTGGGTCCAATTGAGATTCTGACCTTTTCATTTTGTGCTTGCAGTATAAGCATTTTATTTATTTATTTATTTATTTATTTA
>NW_004524686.1:5056439-5057800 GCF_000260255.1 Octodon degus | reverse complement strand
AGCCTTTATATTGAAGTGGATGCCACTTGAACATATATTCATAAGTGAAATAAACCAGACACACATGTGAATATCATACAGTCTCCCTTGTATAAGAACTCAAAAGGAGAAATACAAATAGAAAGATATAATACAAGTAAAAGTAATGCAAGATCTCAAGGACTTATCTAATGAAGAGAGGGAAAGGAGAAGAGCTAAGAAACATGAATAAGTCAAGTCATACAGTTATATGTAGAAGATGAGCAAGGCAATGATCCTGAGAATTTTCTGAAGATCTTTTAATCTAGCAGTTATTGGGAAAGATTGTCACCCTGACTAACTATATATACTGATACCTGTGAACTAAGCTACTGAACTGCAGATGGTAATTTGTAATAGTAGTTTCTTGCTTGGAGTGCCTGTCATTCTGGTCTACTGAACATGGGCTGCTTGTCGTGACATGCCAGTTGCTCTCATGATGTCTCTCAGGTAGATGGCTGTTCAAGAATAAGGGTTTGATGAAAGAAAGCAAGAGATAGGAAAAGGAATATTGTGAGACTGTAACTCTTCAAAGTTGTATGTGGTGGGCTTTTTGGACTTATGTGCAAACATGAGAAGTATTTAATTCTTTATGCCTATTTTTAAAATATATTCTAATTTTTAAATGTTTTTTATCATATTCTGTAGGGACTTAAAGTTCAACATATCAATACTTGATGAAAAATACCTGTTCCATATTATGACTAAGATGTTTGATATGCAGACAGATAGTAAGGTTAAGCTTAACAGCCTAAGTTGTTCGATAATATCATCAAGCTTGTCTTCTGGAGGTTTAAAAACCTAAGTTTGCAGGTCAAAATTAGAGAAAAAGGAGGGCTGCAAGGAAAACCAACATTTTGGCCCTAGGCTTTTAAGGTCAATTAAGACTCAGGACATATGAGAACTTGTACTGTAACATCACATAACTCAGTAGTGTCCCAAATTTTCTGAGCAAGGAGATTATGGGACCAAAGAGGAAAGTGATCGATGATGTAGAGTGTGCCTAAGGGGAATCACTTGGAGAGAAAACATTCTCTCAGGCTTTCACAGAGAGCACATTGGTGAAGCAATGGCTGTTACTCATCCACATGGCTGACACTGACAAAGTTCCACAATCTGAGGTACAGGATCTCATGATAAATCGTGAGGAGATTTCACTGACCTTATCAGACCCAAAAGCTGCAACTCTTGTTGCATAGGTCCTGCTTTACCTTGGTCTTAACCATCCAGTAGAAAAGTATGAAGATGAAATATAGGAAGTAAAGCCATGCTGTTATGTTGAGCTGTAAGGGACTCAGGTCAACAATTTCTGACATTGCCAGTCAAGCAGAACACCCAATACT
>NW_004524686.1:5053388-5056339 GCF_000260255.1 Octodon degus | reverse complement strand
GGATAGATATATAGTTACATTCTCTTAATGAATAGAGGGATTTGTTCTAATGGTGTTTGTAAATAGGATATCATGTCCGCATCTTGTACAGCAGTTAACCACTAGGAACAATGTATGCAATGTGTTAATTATTGAAACTGTTCTACCAATTTGATTTGAAACTGTCTCATTGCTATTAGTTTATCAATAAAATTGTGGCAAAAATAAATAAAAATCATTCAGCATCGAACTCCATGTGTAGGTTCAGGGTTCAGGCTAGTTCAATATGTATTTATGTGAGCAAAGTAATGAAACTAAGTGTGGCCACTGATTCACTCAGTCGTAAGCACTGATCATTATAATACGAGTCAGTATCTCTGCTGAATGTGATTCAGAAATGATTAAGACACAGTCATGTCTTGTGCATCTCTTGGTCCATTTAAACAGATGCACATTAATAGGTATTAATAGGTAATTCAGATTGTAAGATCAATCTAATAGGTGGTTAAGAGTACTGTGAGAGGACTCAGATTAGAGTTAATTCAACTTTTTCTTTAGAATCTTGCACAGGCTATTTCATATCTCAGTCTGTTTTCCATTTATAAAATAGAGATGATCATAATATTGACTTTATGGTGTCTCAATAAGAATGAAATACCATAAAAATGCATGTGAATTGATAGTACAAAGTAAGAACTTGACAGTTGGCAGTTGTGATTACTTTTATGAGACATATCATCACTTGTTTTGACACAGGGTTTTACTATGTATTTCAGTCTGGCCTGGAACTCACTGTGGAGTCTAGGTTTCCCTCAAACTTACAGTAATTCTCTTGCTTCAGTCTTCTGAGTTCTGAGGTTACAAGAGAGTGTAACCATGCCTGTTTTATGAGACATTATCATTACCTGATTTTTTCCTGTGGTGGAACAAAGTAACATAGAGTTAATGTCTAGACCTTCATAGGTGCTGTTGGGGTCTGATCTTTCCCATTAATTCTTTGGTGTCAACAGAACTGTCTAGATCTATGCTCTCTAATGCAGTGGTCACTAGCTGCTTGAAATATGGCTGATCCTCCATTAAAGACTAAATCTGTTAAAGAAAATAATGTAAAATATTTCAGTAAAAATACTAGTAGTTTATACTGATTGCATGCTAAAAGCACATTTTTGATAGATTACAATATGCTACTAATTTCATTCTTTTTACTTTTCTCCCCAGTATGACAGTTAGAAACTCATCATGTATGTATGTGGCTGGCATTCGTAGCTGTGGGTGACAACACTGGTTTATATGGAGCCATTACTCCACATTCTTGGGTCCTTCTTACTTTGGTCTCCCCATCCTTCAAGACCTACTGCTGATGTCACTCTCTCCTTTTTCACACAGGGACCCATGTCTCCTAGTCTGCCCTAATTATCACCCTATAAGTTGTGCTGACTTCCATAGCCCTCTGTACCTAACATGCAATGAAAGAGGCCTATGACCAGTGGTGGACTATGAATGGGATTTCTTCCTAGTCTCTTCATAACTGTTCCTTGATCTCTCTGCTTTAATGTTACAAATGTTGGTTTCTAGTTAAGTATTTATAGATCTCCCTCCACTAATCTACTGTGAACTCACTGATGGCCCACACTATGTCTAATGTATCTCTGTTCTCCATTGACCAAGGTGACCTCTTTCAGAAACTGAGTGCTCAATAAGTACTGTAGGTACACACAAATCACTCCCTGGCTGCATTTCCACCAGCCCCTAACAGTCTCATTCCATGGCTTTCATTTTCCTGCTGAGGTTTTATTCCTGGCTCTCACCCTTTGCTTACAACCAGGCTCTCATTACAACTATTTGAATGACTACTACTTTGTCAAGGGTGCACTCTACCTTAGCTAGGGCAGAGCAGGCCCAACAGCAGCTCTGGCATGCAGCTTGGGTGGTGGGTTTCACAGGAAGAAGTGTAAGTTCCCCTGAGGGTCAGCTGGCTGTTTGAACAGTATGTGGAAAGTGGAAACATTCTGCCTCCTGCCCTGGTTAGATTGAATGTTCTGATCTTCCTTATGATGGGCTTTCTGCCAACCTTCTGGGTGATTCTGCCATGTCATTCATGGTGAGTAAATGATGCACAAAAAGCAGAGTGGGTAGATTGTGGAAGATGTGAGTTTCCTAGCAACATCATTAGCTACGCTGGACCACCATTCAGTCAGCTTTGCCTCCTGTGGCCTGATACCATGGCGACACCACTCTCTCTCTGGCCACTCCATCAACCTTGCACTTATGGTTCTCTGTCTTTAAAGGGACTGGGGAGAAAGATCACTTAGCAGTGGGCTGCTAAGATGCTAAAATAAATGACAAGTTTCTGCTTCTTTCTTTTTTCCCCTGAGGTTCTTTGACTGTGTATTTTGTATGATTTGTTTCCTAGGGATGGACAGTCTTATAACCTTTTTGTCTTGTAAGTATAGAATCTTTGCAAAAGCATCTCCTGTCTCCATGATGCTTGAGAATAAAAATGTTTTAAATGGTGAAAATGTTATAGTGTTTATTTTGCTTAGATGTCATCCATTTATTAAGGGAACCCAGTCCTCATTAAATTTCTTCTACAATGCTCCAGGAAATTATCAAAGGATAGTTGTTGGGTGCTTGAGAATGACTCCTGCAAACCTTGTGTTATCTGCCATTTTCTTCTGATGTAATTTCAATACTGCAGTGATTTCTACAGGTGAAATGGTCTTCATGCCCACCAGGCCACCACAGCAAAACTGTCATTGAGCCACTAAAGCTATAACAGTTTCTTTACTTCTCCACTACCGATGGAGACTGCCCTGGTTCTGTTGTCATGTTACTACCTTTGTCTTGTGTACCATAAAGTATCCCTCTTTTTATGGCCCCTTTTCACTCTCCTCCCCTTTCCTTGTTCCTCCTTCCCTCCCATTATTCTTTTCTCTCAGTCTCCCATTCTTTGGCTCCAGCCCTTGCTTCTC
>NW_004524686.1:5050935-5053288 GCF_000260255.1 Octodon degus | reverse complement strand
TAAGCATTTTATTTATTTATTTATTTATTTATTTATTTATTTATTTATTTATTTATGGAACCAGGGATTGAACTCAGATCCTTGCGCTTGCCAGGCCAAGTGCTTATTCCACTGAGCTACTGAGCTATCTCCCTGGCCCCAGTATAAGCAATTTAAGAAAATTTAAAATCCCAGCACTCTATGTCTCAGTTATTTTTTACTTGTTGCTGGGAAAAATTCCCAAAATCCCAAATTAAGGAAGGAAATTTTTATTTAGCTCACAGTTAGTGGAAGTTTTAGTTCATAATTAGTGGGCTCCAAGGCAGAGTGGAACATGACAGAGGGCAGCAGTTTATGGTGGCGCAAAACCACAAGAGCAGAGCAAAGAGCTCAGTAGCAGCTGTGGCATCTAGCAAGCCTCTCTTCTTTTTATGCTGACTGCAAAGATCAGAGTGCCTCCAAGGAAGTGGTGCCACTCATCTTTTCTCCAGTCTCTTAATATATCCATTAAGTACTGTGTGACTCTAGGGAAACCCTCCATGCCCTAGGCTGGGCACTGCATTCCCTAGGGAAGAGCCTCTATGCCCTAGAGAGGGGCCTCCATGCCCTGGGGAAGGGTTGTAGAACTACACAATATCTATGCTATCCTCTTGCACAGGATGAGGATGTTTATAAAGTAAGAACCTTGGCTCTCTGCTTTTGAACTTTTAAACTTCTCAAGTTAACACAATGTATCAACCACTATACTCTGGTAAGCAGCATGAGGTGATAGCAAGCTGGAGCCTAGCTTGGGTAATTTAGTAACTTAGTGAGACCCTGTCTCAAAATCAAAAACAGACTGGGTGTGTAGGTCAATGTAAAGACCATAGGTTCAATCACTATTAAGAAAAATACAAAACAAAACAAAAATGCCACTACTCTGTTTATCTGTCTACCTAGACATGAACTCATTATAGAGAGTATATGGAGAATAAGACATTTCATTCACCAGTATCAGCACTTCTTAACCTCAATTCTCAAAAGGAGTGGGGAAGCCAATTGGCTCATATCCTAACTGCATCAGTGTATACACTTGGAAAAGTCAATCTTACTTCTGTCACTGATTTCTTATCTGCCACATGCAGACACAGTAGCACCTGGATCATGTGGTTATATCAAAGATATAAAGTTATAGAATGCTTAACATAGAGCTTGACAGGGGCTGGTGAGATGGCTCAGTGGTCTAAAGCACCTACTTAGGACAAGCTAAGCTAAGCAAAGCAAAGCACAAGGACCGCAGTTCAATCCCCCAGCACCACATACCAGCCAGCCCTGCCCCCTGGTGGGCTGAGCTGGCCACACACACACACACACACACACACACACACTAAATAAATAAATAAAAATTAAAAAAAAAAACATAGAGCTTGACATACAACATAGTAATCAATTTAATGCTCGATGTCATTGATTATTGTCAATATCACCATCATCAAAATAGTATTAGATATTATTATTATTAATATCATCATCATCTAGGCCTCATACCTATGATACAAATCACAAGTAGCAATTGCGTTTTTACTCCTCTATTTTGCTAATTTTAGGATTAACTAAAAATGTTCCCATTTCCCATTTTTAAAAAGCCCTAAGATTATTTCTTCTCCTACAGCTCAACATCCTGTTTATCATTTGTGCCAGTTAATTTTTTTTTTGGCAGAACCAGGGATTGAACTCAGGCCTTTGCACTTGCCAGGGAAGTGCTTACTCCACTGAGCCATCTCCCTGTCCCCTTTTTTTCTCTTTTGAGACTGTATCTTTCTTAAAAAAATATTTTTATTGAGAAACAAATAGCAATGAGACAGTTTCACAACCAATTACTATTACTTTTTCAATAATTAATACATTGCATATTATTGTCTCAGTGGTTATTCATTATATAAGATGCAGACATTATATCCTGTCCACAAATGCTATTAGAACAAGCCTCTCTATTCATCGAATTAAGAGAATGGAGCTGGATATCTATGCTAACTATTTTGAGTATACAGATACAAAATGGTCGTTCATTTGTATCCCCTTTTTTTGGTTAGTTTTGTCAGAGAAGGGCATTGCATTGGCATTTAAATACTGTAGGTGCATGAATTCTACAAAATATCCCAATATAGTCCAATAGTCCATAATAGTAGTGGGTTTTCCATAAGACTGTCAATGTCTGAAGTTGCTGACTTCAGCATTTTACAACTCATCATATTGATATGGCTTTACTTTTTATACTTCATTTTCATACTTTTTGCTAGATGGTTAAAATCAAGAAAGAGCAAGAACTATATAACAAGAAATGTAACTTTTATATCAGATAAGGTCAGCCAAATCCCCTCAGGATGTATTCTGA
>NW_004524686.1:5035438-5039020 GCF_000260255.1 Octodon degus | reverse complement strand
ACAGGTGAAATGGTCTTCATGCCCACCAGGCCACCACAGCAAAACTGTCATTGAGCCACTAAAGCTATAACAGTTTCTTTACTTCTCCACTACCGATGGAGACTGCCCTGGTTCTGTTGTCATGTTACTACCTTTGTCTTGTGTACCATAAAGTATCCCTCTTTTTATGGCCCCTTTTCACTCTCCTCCCCTTTCCTTGTTCCTCCTTCCCTCCCATTATTCTTTTCTCTCAGTCTCCCATTCTTTGGCTCCAGCCCTTGCTTCTCTTCCTTTCTTCTTCTATTGTGATGAACTCATGGTTCCAGCATTGTGGGGAAAGGCCTCGGAACAATCTTAGTGATAGTGCTAGACTTAGAATAGTGTTCTCTTCTAAACTGATCGACTAAACTCAAAACAAATTTTAGTGGGAAAAAAACAAAACAAAACAAAACAAATTTTAGCACCCCAGCTCCCCTTTTAATGAGAAGGTTCTCTTCTAAGAGGCTATTTAGTCCCTCAAGTAAAAAGACACTGACCCTGCTGGTCTCCTAAATTGGCTAAAGCTACCATGCTCAGACCCTGTGCACTGTTGTGGAGGAAGGCCAATTGACTTCTCTGTGTGCTAGGTGCTGCCATAAGTGTCATCACCATGGGAACAGAGGAATTCATTCCTCTGACTGGGACCATTTCAGGAACACTGCCTGGTATGAAAAAGTGAAATCCTTGGCTCACGGCTTACTGTCTCAAGGACACCGCCTTCTTATATTGTACACTTTCCTGTGTATTTCTGGAGCAGAGACTAAATAGTAAGCACTATGTGGGTTCTATGAAAAATCAAGTAAATTCTGCTTGGAAAGAGCCTTGAGAATATGCTTTGAGATGATGTGACTCACCAACCCAAAGTAGGCTCCTCTGTAACAAGGTTTGCCACCCTGCTCCTTATCAGCTTTCCAAAGCCTTGCTTTCTATGGAACCATTTGTATCTTTAGAGGTTTTCCCCTGTTTAAACCCAAATTCCATTTCCCTAAGACTCGGTCTTTAGCTTGTATTCTCTGTAACTACACAAAATAGAGTATTTCCTGTTGGTGATACACCTTAGGATATTTGAAAACAACTCTAGTAGCCTCTTTAAATATTTTCTTTTCCCAGTTGTCAAAGCAATGTACAAGTCACTGCCAATTTCCTCTATGTTCTTCTGTCTTATATTGCCCTTTTATATAGCAACTATGAGAAATAAATCTAGGACTAGATTTATAATCTCAGGTATAAGTTATATGTACATTTAAAACTGAGAGAAAAGAATAATGGGAGGGAAGGAGGAACAAGGAAAGGGGAGGAGAGTGAAAAGGGACCATAAAAAGAGGGATACTTTATGGTACACAAGACAAAGGTAGTAACATGACAACAGAACCAGGGCAGTCTCCATCGGTAGTGGAGAAGTAAAGAAACTGTTATAGCTTTAGTGGCTCAATGACAGTTTTGCTGTGGTGGCCTGGTGGGCATGAAGACCATTTCACCTGTGGCAAAATTGAGGCCAGTCTGAGCAACTTAGAGAAACCCTGTCTCAAATTAAAAAGTAAAAAGGGCTTGTGATGTACCTGAGCATTAGTGTTAGAACACTTGCCAGCCATGCATGAGCTTCAGACTTCAGTCTCCAGTACTAAAACACTGACAAGACTATTTTCTCTAATGACTTGGACTCAAGACATTAAATGCATCACCTTGTATACTGTAGGAGCCCTTTACAAACATTCCCTTTCTATGATCCTGGCTCTCCTAACATAAGCTAAAAACACTAAGCACCAAGCATGATTTCTGTAGTACTCCCAGCAGGAGCACTGGGGTCTTCAGTAGGGTCCTGGAAAACCTTGGTGACTATACTGTCACTGTGATCTGTGATGATCATCATTCATGTGAGAGCAGCAGTGTCACTATTATATAGATAGAGTTTGTGGTGTGGTTTCCTTGTTTTTAAAATCTAAATAATTTTTAGCTGATTCCCAAAAACATAAACAATTTAAACACATCATTGAAGTAACACTGTATTGTGATTTTGCCTATGGCTATCGCCCCTGAAAAGTCCCCTTTATTCCTGACTATTTTATGAACCTAGAATTTCCTGATGATTCTGTGACTCACCTGAAATCTTTTTCAATATATTTTAATTTTGTTTAAACCAACCACAGTAATCTTCATTTACTTGCAGGCAAGAAACCTGACTGATACAAATTTATACTACCGACAAACTTGGTTAAAATCCCTTGTCTGCCAGAAGCAACCATTTAACTATATTTGTGTACCATCTATAAATATTCATAGAATACTTTTGATCCTAGAAATGAGGTGTATATTATACTGGGGCTAATGTGAAAAAAACCCACAGACTAAGTAGCTTATACATCGAAATTCATTTTCTCTGGAGGCTGAAAATCCAAGATCAGAGTGTCAACAGGGTCAGTGTCTTCTGAAGTCTATCACAGCGCTTGGCTTACAGATACCTACTTTCTCATTGTCCTGGAATGTAACCACTCCTGGGTCTGCATAGGTGCATGTTAATGTTTGAATTTTCTCTTCTTTTATGGTTAAGATCCATATTGCATTAGGAACTACCATCAATATTTTAAAACATATTCTCAGGGTGAGGGAGATAGCTCAGCCACATAAGCACTGTCTGGAAAACACAAGGTCCTGAGTTTGATCTGTGGTCCCTCCCCTGCCACCTCCCAAAAAAAGCTCATTCCCAAATATGGTTACATTTATAGATACTGAGGATTAAGACTTCAACATATAAATTTGAGAATACAAGTTGAATATAATCCAGCCACCATCATAATACAATTCTTCTTTGTTGTTGCTTTTAATGTTAATTTTGGCATTTTGTCAAACTATGTAGACTCTTGATTCTGCTATCATTTACAGTTACCATTTGACTCTGACTTTATATTATTTTAATATTATTTGTCTTTGCAATTTTAATGTGAAAGCATCTAGTATAGGGTCTATATTAGTGGTTTCTAATTATATTCTATGGAGTGGGTAAGAAAGGAACATATAATTTTTAGCCAGAGTATAAGCAAAGAAATAAAATCTGAAATGTTGTGGTGTATGCTGAAGGAGGAGTTGCAAGTCTGTCTCTGGCATACTTTGAAAACAATTGGTATAAATTCTGTATGAATTATTGCACATATCCTCGCCCCAAATAAGGCCAATCAGTGGCACCTACATATACTATCATCCGAATTTAGATAAAATTTCACATAAGTATAAGTGCTCACATGGAATCATCCCACATATGCATTGATCCTATCTAATGTTACCTTAGGAATTTTTGATTTATGGATAGTTGAAATGCAAGGTTCTTAGTCTACAGCCATAGTTCTCAGATTTAGCTGCAGAGCAGAATTACTTGAGCAACTTTCACAGAAAACCAGTAGCTAGTTTACATGCCGTACTAATAAATCTAAAGGTCTGGCAGTAGAAGGTAGGCAGCAGTATATTTTATTTTTTTTTTATTTATTTATTTATTTATTTATTTATTTATGTGTGTGTGTGTGTGTGTGTGGCCAGCTCAGGCCACCAGAGGGCGTGGCTGGCATGTGGTGC
>NW_004524686.1:5031705-5035338 GCF_000260255.1 Octodon degus | reverse complement strand
CATGTGACTCTCCTTAGGCACACTCTACATTGTCGATCACTTTCCTCTGTGACCCCATAATCTCCTTGACCAGAAAATTTGGAAGAAAGGAATAATATGTTTTGCTTTATTTTTCTGCAGAACTGGGGATTGAACTCAGGCCCTTGCTCTTACCAGGGAATCACTTATTCCACTGAGCCATATCCCTGGCCCATGAGACTGGGTCTTAACAGGTAGTTCAGGCTGGCCTGGACTCACTGTGTAGCTCAGGCTGGCTGAACATTCATGGTAATTCTTTTGCTTCAACCCCCAAGTGCTAGGATTACAGGTGTGTGCCACCACACTTAGCAATGTCATTGCATCGTGATTGTCAATTCGTCCCTGAGGTGCTGTAAGAATCTTCCCTGAAGTGCTGTCTGGGTTAAACTTGTCAACTGCATTACATGGATTCTGGAGTGGTGCCTGAATTGTGAGAGCATTGGGCTCATCACGGGTTACTGAATTCACAGTTGAATGGAAGAGCTGGGCCCTAGCTGGAGAAAGTGAGTCATGGAGGTATGACCTCATGGACTGTATCTGATCCTTAAATCCTTCCTCTCTAGCACTTTTGCCTGTGCTCTGCTTCCCGCAATGAACCACTGAGCAGATTTCTTCTGCCATACCCTCCGCCTTGGTGTTTCTACCTTGGAACCAGCTGGCCATGGACTGAACCCCCTATAACTATGAGCCAAAATAAACCTCTCCTCCTCTAAATCGTACATGTCAAATATTTTTTTCTAGCAAAGGGAGGCCCACCAATACATCATATTCTTCTTAAGCCTACAGTAAAATAATATCTAATTCCTCTTTTCCCCTCTTGCTTTGAGCTTGCCCCCAGTAGGCTTTCTCCCATACTTTTCCCCTGGAAATACTGTGATCAAGATCAACAACAACATCGATATTACTAAGTCTAATGATTATTTTGTGTTTTGTTTTTTCTTTATAAGATGCCCAATATCGTCTGATACTCTTCCAGATTTTCTTTGTGTCTCAAACATCACACCTCCTTAATCTTTTTTCTGGCCTCACCTTCTTATTGCTACTTGTAAATAATGTTGTGTATCCTATATACATTATATACACTTCTTAGCCATACACTTTGTCTCAGTGATTTCATCGTGCCTTTGACTTTAATGGTTGTCCAACCTCCACTGTCTTTGATATCCATAAGTTCAGGATCTTGAATTGTTAAAAATCCTGATTTTTTTCAGGTATCACCCATGGTTTCTGCACATACCTTGCCTTTACTTCTATCAGATATCTTTTCTTTATGCTTTATTAGAGGATTCACTCCTATCGTATCTCTTCCACATATCTCAAATGAATTTATGAGCTTAAAGCTCACTGAATACTTCCTTCATGGCCATAAAATAACTTCATGTTTTTTATTCCCCAACTAATGACATTTATTATTATATTTGCAAGATGGTTCAGACTTTGGTAGTGGTGGTAGTATTTGGTAAAATATATTAAAAATCATTCAGACCTCTCCCACCCTGCCCACTGAGTAAGAATTGCTGCCACATTCCAGGAACCACCAGACCCAGTTCTAGCCCAGGTCCTGTGAGTGTGTGGGAGAGCTTCCAGCTACCCTGTGCTGGAGGGACATACTACTGTTCCCAGCCCAGGCTCGGCGTGGGGGAGACCCTCTTGCACCACCTTGGGACGAACCTCACTATTCCGCAGCACATCCCCCAACCCACCCGCCAAGTAGAAATTTTAGCCATGGTCCGGGAACCCCCAAACCCAATTCTAGACCAGGTCCGGTTAGTGTGTGGGAGAGCTGCCTCTCCCCCTAATCCACCTTGTCCCCTCCAGGCTCAGCTCAGGCCTGGCATACAGGCCTGGGGTGTAACCCTGCAGCTGCAATCCCTGCAGAGAGTGTACAGGATAGAACCACCCAGCTAGTCCAGGAGCAGAAAATGTTGCCAGAGGGGCACAACAGGTTCACCCACAAAGGCAGTAGCAGGAAGGAGCTGAGCACAGCAGCCAGACCCAAGCCAGGCACAACTGGATAAATACCGACTTTGTAGATCTGCACCTGAACTTCAGTATGTGCTAAGCTTATAACTACAACGAAGATCTACAACGAAGGTCAGAAGAAAGTGCTACACAAAATAACGAGAAGAAACAAAATGCAACCTCAGAACCCAAGCCCACCCATAACAAATGCAGAGGACACTAACACAGAATAAATTGGAAATCACACAGCTGAAAGAAATGAATCAATGGCTTCTGAAATAAAGAAACAGCTGCAGAAAGTTCTAGAGGAATCAGATTGGAAAAAAAAAAGATATCCCTGAATTAATAACATCTGCAGTAAAGAATCAAATGCAGAAACATATGGAGGAAACCCAAGGCCCACCCAGAACAAGTGAAGAGGACACTAGCTCAGCTCAAAGGCATGAATTAATAGTGTTGATAGTAAATAAGGAACAGCAGAAAGATATACAGGAACTCAGAGCACAATTGTTTTCTGAAATAAAAAAAAAGAATTCTCAGAATTCATAGCATCTGAAGTAAAGAAGCAACTACAGAAACATAGGGAGGAAACCCAATCTGAAAAGAACACTGCAGTAAAAGAATTTATAACTGCTTCTAAAGAAGACATTGAAAAAAAATAAAGGAATTTAGAAAAATGACGGATTCTTTGAATGAGCAATTCAGGAAAGAAATACATCGCATGAAGTACAGTCAAAGAAAAATAGAGGAAATTAAAACCTCAATCACAAGCTTGCAAAACGGTTTAAGTAAAAGTGAAGACAGAGTTTCTGATCTCGAAGATGCTGGTGCAGTTAGGGCAAAGGTAAGAAAGAATCTCTTAAACACAACGAGGAAGCAGGAAAGAATAATCCATCACCTGCAAGATGATGTAAAGATGAACAATGTGAGATTAATAGGCATCAATTAGAAAGAAGGAGTCAATACAAATGACATTTAAAAAATATGCACAGAAGTAATAGCACAAAACTTCCCAAATATGAGGAAACAATCTGACATTCAGGTAACTGAAGCATACAGAACGCCTAGTAACTTCAATTCAATGAAAAACACACCGAGATATATATTAGTCAACCCCAGAGATTCAGAACAAGAATAATATGTTGAAAGCCACTACAGAAAAGAAGCAGATCACATACAAAGGAAAACCCATCATAATTATGGCCAACTTCTATTCACAAACCATGCAGGCAAGAAGAGCATGGAGCAGAGTGCTTCAGGTCCTCTATGAAAACAAATTCCAACCCAGACTACTATACCCTGCAAAACTCTCTTTCAAGTTTGATGGAGAAGTAAAATACTTTCATGATAAAGAACAACTAAATGGTTTCGTGATGACAAAACCAACCCTACACAGGGTACTGAAAGATGTTCTAGAGAGGGACCAAAATGATCAGATTTCCACAAATGAGATCAGAAGCAACCAACTAAATAGGGCATGCAATTAAACACAGGAGAAAAAGGAGTAAAGGACAACAGGTAAATAACATGTCAATCGTAGGTAAATACATCTCAATTCTAACCATCATTGTAAATGAGCTCAATTCTCCAATTAAGAGAAATAGACTGTCATGGTGGATTAGGAAACAAAATACAACAATATGCTGTATGCAA
>NW_004524686.1:5003735-5020674 GCF_000260255.1 Octodon degus | reverse complement strand
TGGCTGGCATGTGGTGCTGGGGGATTGAACCGTGGTCCCTTTGCTTTGCTAAGCTTGTTCAAATAGGTGCTTTAGACCACTGAGCCATCTCACCAGCCCCAGCAGCAGTATATTTTAAAGTTTCCTCAGACGATTTCAACATACAGTAGAATTTGGAAATTATTTGCCTATAGGGTGTCTCTAATTTACTATTCTCATTCCATATAAGTTATATGTACATACATGTGCACCTTACTTGAGAAGGCATGGGAATAAGTACAGATTGTCAATGTTATTAAATACATGTGCTATATAATTTATTTGAGAACTATCAGTGGATCTATATTGAAGTAGCCTTTATGCAATTTCTAAGCAAACAGAAAGTAAAGATAAACTTCAGGGGAAAATTCAAACTGGAAAATACACTTGATCTTAGCCAAAAGGTCAAGTGATAGAACTGCAAAACACAAAGACCTGTGGGGTCCAGTATTGTTTGGAAGCATGGCAAAGCAGCAACAAATCTGCAGCAGCCAGAGGCAAGCTTGTGTTTTTACATGCTTTCTGTCTCAAATAGCTATATGTAAGCTTTTATTATTTATTTATTTATTCATTAATTTTTTTTTTTTGTATTTTAGGGAAGGGTGTACAGGGTGTTCAGGGTCTCACTATTAGATCAGACTCATAGTGATCCACCTGTATACAACCTCCCAAGAGCTGGGATTACAGTTGTGCACCACCATGCCCAGGCTCAGTGTGTCCGTGGGGTGGGGGAGAATGTCAGGCCCAGAGATTGAACCCCTGGGCTCCTGCACCTGCTTGCAGGCTCTTTAATCTGCTGAGTTTATGCATTTTTATCTTGGGGGGAAAAGAAAAACAAAATTTTGTAACAAAATAGTAGGAAAAGAACAATAGTTAATACACTGAGTATTGTTATCTTTAAAGTAGTTAGAGTACAAGATATGGGCTTAGAAAATTCTCCAAATGATAGTAGCACAAACTTTTCAATGAATTAAGATAAAGTAATAGTGTAACTGTATTGTATTCTCCACACTTCTTTAGAATCTTCCCTCTCTCATCTTGTGAGGGCTTTTCTGTATTCTTTATAATAAATCACACATTAAGCTGTTTCTCTCTCATAATTTGCTATTTTTTGTGTCTTTTGCATTGTCTCAGAGAATAATCCAGAGGGGAAGAGAACTGGTTTCATCTTTCATGCTCAACATGAGGGTCTTCTTCTCTGGTTAATATCCCCACTTGTTTCAGTAGGGGATTAACCAAGAATTCCTGGTGAACCTATCCTCTGCTTTTCTCTTGAGCCAGCTTTGTTCACCCCTTGCCCCTTTCCTTAGATGATGTGATTCTGGATTCTCCAAACTTCTGGAATCTCCATTACTCCTTCAGGTTATGAAGTAGAAATATGACTCATAACTTCACACATTGCCCTATCAGTGGCACATTGTCTGGCCTCTCAGGTCATTGTCTGAAAGCTAGGTAGAATGCTTCCCAACCCCATAACCCTTGTATTCTGCATTTGACTAAAACCAGCACCATATGATATATAAGGCCAGGATACAGATAGCTTGGTTAGTATCAGCTGCTGTACCAGCACCATATGAATGACATCCAGGACTGCTACAAATGGACCAGTAGTGAGGTTTCCTTGCTCTTGGCTATAGGGTTTGAGTGCTTGGATGGCTAAGTACTATGAACACAGTCATGAGGAACAAACTTGATAGAAACATGGCTGCTGAGGCTTTCTTCTCAAAGCAGTCTTTTACATTTACAATTTCGAGGCAGCAAAGGGTTTAGTCCCACAGGTAATAGTGATGCTCACAGACCATCATTTCTATTGTATAGTTCCAAAGTTCTTGGGATTTGACTGCTGATATTTCTAGCAATCAACTTCTTCTCTCTTGTATCTTTGCAGGTTGCAACTTCACTAGAGCATTCTTTTTTTTAAAGAGAGTACAAAATAGTATTAGAACAGAAAAAAGTACAAGTAACATAGAATTTCACCTAATGAACTAACATAAGTTTCACAGTATTTGTGGAATACATAGTGTTGTCTTCCAATCAGTTATTCATATTACCAGATATATGTATCTAAATTGGAAGAAGAAAGAAAAAAGATAGAAATGTATAAGAAATTAAGGAGAGAAAAAGTACAAACAGTTGAAAAAAGGAGACAAAAAATAATCATTATCTGCTGCTTCCTATATACAAGCAGAAGTGTACAGTAGAGTTGTTCAAACTATCCTGCTTACATCCATACATATACCTCTTTTCTCCACTCCCTCTCCTGTTCTCCTTAACTCAGTAACTCTTTCATTTTGAATAAGTTCATTCGCTTTTCCCTGTATCTCTTATACCCTTCAATTTCAATTTTCTCCTTCAGATACTTACACTAAGGAGACAACACAATGTTTGCACATGTGGATCTCATTTATTTCACTTAAAAGTATATTCTCTACTTACATTCATTTACCAACAAAAGATTCAAATTTATCCTTTTTTATAGTTTAGTAATACTCTATTGTGCAAAAACACTCCATCTGATTTATCCATCCTTCAGTTGATGGACATCTGGGTTGTTTCCAGGATTTAGCTATGACAAATTGCACTTCTATAAACATGAAAGCACATATATTGCTGTGGTATGATGTTTTCAGTTCTTCTGGAAAAATACCCAGGAGGGGAATATCTGGCTTGAATGGTATCTCCAATCCTAGCTTTCAAAGGAGTCTTTACATTGATTTCCATAGTGTTGTACCACTCTGCACTCCCACCCACAGTGCAGAAGTGTTCCTTTTTCTCTACAGCCCCTCCAGAATTTGTTATTGGCTGACTTCTTGATGTTAGCCATTCTTTCTGGGGTGAGGTGCAATCTCAGTGTTACTTTAATTTGCATTTCTCTAATGATCAGTGATGCTGAACATTTTCTCGTATATTCATGTGCCATTTGTAATTTTTCATCTGAGATTTGTATATTCATTTCAGATGCCCAGTTTTGGATTGGGTCTTTGAATTTGGAAGGCGTGATTTTAAAAATTCTTTATATGTTCAAGATAGAAGGTCTTTGTTGAAGGGACAATCCACTATAATTTTTTTCCAGTTTATGGGTTTTCTTTTTGTTTTTTTTTAGTTTTTGTACTTAAGTATTTATTGAGACAAAGTACAAATTGGCAGCATACAAGTTATTAAAAATGAAATGGTGAATTTTATTTATAAGTGGGCCATCAGATACTGTTTTACAGGTCTAGAGCTCCTACAATGAGCTGCAAGGAAATACAAACATACTTCTGGAAATGAGGATATTTCCTTATATAAGTACACATGGTAGAGTTTGGCATTGGGGATAAGGAATGACAAGAAATTGAAATATTACCTGTCATGTTTTGGGAATACTGTTTGTGCATATTCTTTAAAACAGGGACAAATATAGAGTAAAGATGTAATATTCCTTATCTCCTTCAAAAGCCCTTTATTCCTATGAAGTTAATAATGTATAAAACATTCAACTCCTTTTTCATTTTGCTTTACTGGAAATACTTTGCATAAGTAAAACACTCAAATCCCTTTAAATTTCCAATTAAAATAAACTTTACCATAATTTAACACATTGGGGCCAGGGAGATGGCTCAGTGGAATAAGTGCTTCCCTGACAAGTGCAAGGGCATGAGTTCAATCCCCGGTTCCGCAAAAATAAATAAATAAAAATTAGAACATTAAAAACATGGAAATTTGTTTTTGTTATTTATACGAAATGACCCTCAAATACATTGCCTTTTTGCAAAGAATTCTAAATACTTCAGCAAACAAGTGCTGAACCAGTCCTAGAGAAGCATCTGGGATACATTTTAATATAATACTGGAACGTGATGGCTTACTATCCAAATGTTTCAGCTTTTTTGTTAGGATCTCTCAGCAGTCTCCAAAACAAGGCTTGCCATCACTGTGAGTTTTCTTTTTCCTCTGTTGGAAATTTACTTTGTCTTTTCCCCCATAATTTTATTGATAAACAAATAGCAATGAGACAGTTTCACATCAAATTGGTAGGACAGTTTCAATAATTCACACATTGCATACATTCTTCCTAGTGGTTAATTGCTGTACAAGATGCGGACATGATATCCTATTTACAGACACCATTAGAACAAATCGCTCTATTCATAAAGAGAATGTAACTATATATCAATCCCAACCACTTTGAATACACAGATACAAAATGGACATTCATCTGTATAACCTTTTATGTTAAGCTCCGTTATTTGAATATTATAGGTGTAAACTCAGTAAAATACTCTAAAAGAGTCCAGTACCCCATAATAGTATTGGGTGTTCCGCTTGACTGACAATGTCAGAAATTGTAGACCTGAGTCCCCTATAGCTCAACATAACAGCATGGCTTTACTTTTTATACTTAGTTTTTATACTGTTATGCTGGATGGTTAAGATCAAGGTAAAGTAGCACCTATGCAACAAGAGGTGTAGCTTTTGGGTCTCACAAGATCAGTGAAATCCCCTCAGGATTTATCCTGAGATCCTGTACCTCAGATTGTAGAACCTTCATCAGTGCAGCCATGTAGATGAGTTACAGCCAATGCTTGGCCAATGTGCTCTCTGTGAAAGCCTGAGAGAATGTTTTCTCTCCATGTGACTCTCCTTAGGCACACTCTACATCATTGATCTCTTTCCTCTTTGGCCCCATAATCTCCTTGATCAGAAAATTTGGGACACTACTGAGTTACATGACGTTACAGTACAGGTTCTCCTATGTCCTGAGTCTTAATTTACCTTAGAAGTCTAGGGCCAAAATGTTGGCTTTCCTTGCAGCCCACCTTTTTCTCTAATTTTGGTCTGCAAACTTAGGTTGTTAACCATCCAGAAGACAAGATTATTGTTATTATACAACTTAGTCTGTTAAGCTTAACCTCACTATCTGTCTGCATAACAAACATCTTAGGCATAACGTGGAACAGGAATTTTTCATCAAGTATTGATATGTTGAACTTTAAGTCCCTACAGAATATGATAAAAAGACATTAAAAATTAGAATATATTTTAAAAATAGGCATAAAGAATTATATACTTCTTATGTTTACACATAAGTCCAAAAATCTCACCATATACATCCTTGAAGCAAGACAGTCTCACATTAATCCTTTTCCTGTCTCTTGATTCCATTCACCACCCCCTTCTTCTTGAATAACCATCTACCTGAGAGACATCATAGCAGCAACTGGCATTTCATGACAAGCAGCCCATTTTCAGAAGACCAGAATGACAGGCACTCCAAGCATGAAACTACTATTACAAATTACCATCTTCACTGCAGTTGCTTAGTTCACAGGTATCAGTATACATAGTTAGTGAAGGTGAGAATCTTTCCAATTTACTGCTAGATTAAAAAATCTTCTGGAGATTCTCAGGATCATTGCCTTGCTCATCTTGTACATATAACTGTATGGCTTGACTTATTCATGTTTCCTAGCTCTTCTCCTTTCCCTCTCTTGGTTAGTTAGTCCTCTAGTTCTTGCTTTCCTTTTACTTGTATTATACCTTTCTATTTGTATCTCTTCTTTTGAGTTCTTATACAAGGGAGACTATATGATATTTACCCATGTGTGTCTGGTTTATTTCACTTATGAGTATATGTTCAAGTGGCATCCACTTCAATATAAAGGCTTGGAGTTTATTATTCTTAATGGCTGAATAATGCTCAGAAATTTACTTTGAAGTGCAGAAAATTTTCAAACTGGTGAGATCCCAGTTGTTGCTTCTTTGAAGTATTCTTCCTGCAGTTTGGTTCTTGTTCATGAAATCTTTACTTACCTCTTTGTCTTTAAAATTCATACCTACATTTTCCTCCAGAAGATTTAGTATTTCTGTTTTAATATTTAAATCTATGATGCATTTTGACTCTAGTTTTGTGTAGAGCATTCTTTAGACCAAGCTCAAAACTTTTCAGTCATTTGTTGGGCTGTTTGCTGTTGATTTTCAAACTATAGTTACCTGAATGACCCCAACAGTAGCTATGCCACTACCTCAAAATTAGACTGCCTTAAAATTTCTTCCATCATATTATTTAGTGTGGAATCCTGAATTTTAGTTTCAGGCAAAGTTTTTAGACATGAATAAATGTAAACAAATTTTCTGACAAAGCATAGCACAAATGGTCTGGAGTCCAGCAAACAGTCCCATCCTTGTTAGCAGATAATTACTCATGAATCTTACCAGAAGCATTTCTTTTTTATTTTAAAGAGAATAAAAATATAAATAAAATATTATAAACAATAAAAACTTCAAAAATCAAGATGATAAGAATTTAACAAATGTTGCATTGCAGCTGCATTTCTGTTAGTATTCTGACCTTGAGACACCCAGAATGCATCTTCTATCTTCAGTAAATCTATTTAGCAACATTTATCACTATACTAAACCCATCAGTAGACTAAGTCATTATTGTACTCTCCATCCATTATCAAATATCAATATTCCATCCACCTGTGAAAAGCACCACTTATGACTGTATGAAACATTGGAGGGACATCTATATAATAGCCATAATATACAGAACTCTAATATAGGGTAACAGCTATCAGACAAGCAATTTTCTTTAATAATACTGTTCCTAAATTAAGATTAAACCTTGTTCTAATCTTATGAACAGTGCTTCTTTTACAGTGCAAGGAGATTTATCTTTCTCCTTGCTTGTCTAAGTCTTACAGTATTATTTACAAGACTTCTCTATATGAATTTATCACTGCTATGAAACATTATGAGTAGTCTATTTTACTTCTAAACTTATAACTATAGCAGGTTGTTATAACTCAACTTGGCAATATTTAAGAGTGCACACTGATTTAAACATAGTTGTTTTGTATGTTCTATGTGTTTTTCCATGTGCCTGTTTAAGTGTTGATAACTGTTTAAAACTTCTATATCTGCTTCATTTCAGAAAAAAAAATTTAATGGAGTAAATCACTGAGGAATGGGCATTTACTAGGGAAACCTTGATACTAGTGATAAAGCTATGTATGATAAGAAATCTATAGGCATCGACACAGAAAACAAAACATAAAATTAAAAAAGTAGAAACATAGAAAATGATAAGACTCAGAAGCAAAATGCAACCACAGAACTCGAGCACACACAAGACAACTTCAAAGTACAATGAGACAGAAGAAATCAGAAACCACCTGATGGAACTTTTTAAAATGATACCAGCAGAAATTTAAAAAAAAACACACAAATTGATGAGGCTATAGAAAAAATAATCTCTCAGATTGTTATGGTTTCTGTTTAGTTGTACCCTCAAAGCCTCATGCAATCATGGGGCAGCTTCTGGAGTTTGTGATTGATTCTTGATCCAAAGCTGGAATTAAGGGTATGAGTTCCCTGGAGCAGATACTCTGCATTGCAATATAAGGAGGGAAGAGAAGCTAACTCGTTGTGTGAGCTGCTGCTACTCTCTTGTGCTCTTGCTTTTTGCTGACACCATGAAAGGTTGCTTTCTGCGATGTGCCACTCTGCCTTGGAGCCAGCTAGGTATGGACTGAAACCTCCACTGACTGTCAGCTAAATAAGCCTTTCATTCCTCCATTTTTGGTGTCATGTGTTTTATCCCAGCAACAAGAGAACAGTAACTGAGACAGATAAAAAAAGATCAAAATGAAAGATATTAGAGTATGCACAGATTTAAAAAAAATAGGGGAGCTTAGGAAAATTGTGAAAACCATGGATACCCAACTTAGGAAAGAAATGAAATCCATTAAACAGATCCAAACAGCAATTCAGGTGATAAAATCACCATTCAAAGTGGACACAACAGGTGGAATGAAAGTGAGGATAAAATATTGGATCAAGAAGCCAGGATATTGGCTAGTGACCATGAGAAGAGAGATAACTTTAAAATAGCAAGTGACCATGAAAACAATCAATCCGAAAGCTGCAAGATGATCCAGAGAAGAAAGGTACAAGATTGACGGGAGACAATTAGAAAGCTGAATATAGTCAAATACCATAAAAATCTCTTTAGATAAATAATGTCAGAAAACTCAAATATGGTTTATCCTGAGATCCTGTACCTCAGATTGTAGAACCTTTGTCAGTGTCAGCCATGTGGATGAGTCACGGCCATTGCTTGGCCAATGTGCTCTCTGTGAAAGCCTGAGAGAATGTTTTCTCTCCATGTGACTCTCCTTAGGCACACTCTACATCATCGATCACTTCCCTCTTTGGCCACAAAATCTCCTTGACAGAATATATTTATTGAGAGAAAGAAAGCTTCTGTCCAAGAGAGGGACAGAAAGGGTCTTGAGAGAGTTGTCACTGGTAAACTGTCGCTTCCAGGGATTTTTATAGAGGAATACCAGGTGGGTCTAAGGTGGTGGAGAAAATTAGAACTTGCTTAGGTGGGCATGAGTTGGGACAAAACTATGATCAACCAATGAGATTACAAGCACCATTGCTCAGGTAAAATTGATTAAATCCAGTACCAAATGAGGAATCGAGTCATGTAGCAAGTGGGCATGAATATGGGGCAGGGTCTATTTCTGTTGGGGATTGGGCTAGTAACTCATTGGAGCTCTTTTAAGGTAATTGATACCTATTTGGAACATCAATCCCTGATGCCCATGCCTATGTAAGTATGTAGCTGTGTTTCTTCTTTTGTCCTGGTCTTGAGGTGTGGCCCATATGGGAGGGTCTGTCCCTTCCGAGTTGCAAATTCACCTTCTCTTCCATCTTGTCTTCCTTGAGGGCGTGGTCCTGTCTGACTGCCAATAGTATTTCTATCTAATTCAGCTGCCTACATCAATACCATGGAGGAAATTATAAAGATAATTGCAGAAATTCATGGAATTGAGGATAAGAAAACAATAAAAATCAATGACTTGAAAAGTTGATTTTTCAAAAGATTAAATAAAACGGATAAATCCTTAGCCATCTTTATAAAAAAGATGAAAGACTCAATTTCATATAATTAGGGATGAAAAAGGTGAAATTCCAACAGATTCTGTAGAAATACACAAGGCCATCAATACCTACATTAATAATCTGTACTTTAATGAGATGGAAAATGCAAAAGAAATGGACAGATTCCTGGATATACATGACAAAAATGAATCAAAAATAAATATTATAAATACCATTATCAGTCAATAAAATTGAAACTGTAATTGAAAACTTACCAACAAAGAAAAGCCCAGGTACTGAAGAATTCACTCCTAAATTTACTAAGGAATTTATTTATTTATTTATTTTACTAAGGAATTTAGACAAAAGCTAATACTACTAATGCTGAAACTCCTTAATGAATTTGAAGGTGAAGCAATACTCTCAACATGATTCATAGAGGCAAGTATTACCCTTGTTGCAGGCAGCCAAATTAGATAGAAATATTATAGGCAGTTAGGGTCAGGCCCTCAAGGAAACAAGATGGAAGACAAGGTGATCTTGCAACTGGGAAGAGACAGACACTCCCATATGGGCCACACCTCAAGACCAGGACAAAAGAGGAAACACAGCTACATACTTACGTAGGCATGGGCATCATGGATTGATATCCTAAATAGGTATTGATCACCTCAAAAGAGCCCAAATGAGTCACTAGCTCAACTTCCCAACAGGAATAGACCCTGTTCCATATTCATGCCCACTTGCTATGTGACTCATTTCCCCATTTGATACTGGATTTAATCAATTTTACCTGATCAATGGTGCTTGCAATCTCATTGGTTAACCAGAGTTTTGTCCTACCTCATGCCCACCTAAGTGAGTTCCCTTGTCTTCCCCAGCACTTTAGACCCACCTCACCAAATGTTATTCCTCTATAAAAGTCCCTGAAAGAGACAACTTCCCAGGAACAACCCGCTTGGGCCCCCCTCCTGTCCTTCTCTCATGCAGGAGCTTTCTTTCCCTCAATTAATATATTCTGCTCAGAACCTCTGTTTGTTCCTAAAATTCATTCTTCAGTTTTAGAGAATACAAACTTGGCCAGGTCAGCTTAGAAGATCATTTTTTCCTATGTCATTTGGAAGTTCCCTGTATCATTTGGAGGTCACCCACTCGAGATCACTTTTTCTCCCTGTATCACCCTAATACCTAAATCAGAGAAGGATCTAACCAGAAAAGAAAACTAAAAGCTAATCTCCCTAATGAAACTAGATGTGCAAATCCTTAATTAGATATTGGGAAATAGAATGCAGCAAATTGTCAAGAAGTTATACTCCAGGACCATGTAGGATTCATCACAGGCATGCAGGAATGGTTCAATATACAGGAATCAATAAATAAAATACTACATATCAACAGAGCAAAAAAAAAAATCACACAATCATCTCAACAGACACAGTAAAAGTATATAACAATATCCAACACCCATTCATTATAAAACCTACAAAAATGGGAATAAATTGTCTTTACTTCAATATGATAACAGCCATCTATGACAAATCAACAGCCAAAATCATACTAAATTAAGAAAACATGAAAACATTCACTGTAAAGTAGAAATAACACAAGGATATCTAATATCACCACTCTTATGCAATATAGTTCTAGAAACATTAATGAGGGCAATTAGACAAGACCAACAAATAAAATGAATAAGGATAGGAAAGGAGGAAGTTATATTATCGTTATTTTTAGATGACATGATACTCTTTATACAAAGCATCAAAAACTCTACCAAAATACTTGTAGACACTCACAGAAAAAAATTAGGGAAACCACACCCTTAACTTTAGCACCCCCAAAAATGAAATACCTGGGAGTAAATATAACAAAGGAGGTTAAAGATCTATACATCAAAAATTACAATACTTTGTAAAAAGAAATCAAAGAGGATATCAAAAAGTGGAAAGATATCCCTTGCAAATAGGAAGAACCAATATAGTGGCAATGCATGTATTCCCAAATTGTTATACATATTTAATGCAATCCTGATCAAAATACCATTAGCATACCTTGTAGAACCAGACAAACATTGAAAATGTTTTCTAAAATTCATTTGGAAAGAGATAAATTTCTCATAGTAAAAGGATTTCTAAGGTCAGCACGGTACTGGAAGAAAAACAGACCTGTGGATCACTGAAACAGATTAGAAGATGTGGAAACAATTCCAAGCACATGCATCCCCCATATCTTTGGCAGAGGGGTCAGATATGTTCACTAGAAGAAGTATATAACCTCTTTAATAAATAGTGCTGGAAAAACTCGCTTTCCTAATGCCAAAGACTAAAATTGGACCCATTTCTATCACTATGCCCTAAACAAAAATCAAAATGGATCAAAGATTTAAATATTAAAATACAAACACCAAAGCAGCTGGAAGAGAGAATAGGCATACCTTTTATCGACATAAGGGTTAGCAAAGATTTCATGAACTAAACCCCAGTTGCACACAAAGTTCTATTAAGTATCAACAACTAGGATCTCATCCTTTTGAAAAGCTCTTACACATCAAAAGAAATCACCAACAGAGTGACAAGACAACCTACAGGGTGGGAAAAAATACTTTAGTACATGTCCTTCACTCAAAAGACTAATATTTGAAACATAAAAATAATTTTAAGAAATCAGTTCTCCCAAAACTGAACTACCCAGTCCAAAAATGGGAATCTGAAAGAAATAGACACTTCTCAGAAGAAGTCTAAATGACAAATAAATATGTGAAAAAAATGTTCATCATTACTGTTCATTTGAGAGATGCAAATTAAAACAGTGATGAGATTTCATCTCACCTCAGAGAGAATGGCTATCATCAAGAAATCAATTAATAACAAATGCTGGTGGGGCTTTGGGGGAAAAGGAACCCTTCTCCACTGTTGGTGGGAGGGTAGACTAGTACAGCTAGTATGGAAATCAGTGTGGGGATTCCACAGAAAGCTACGACTAGAGCTTCCATTTGACCCAGCTGTTTCACTTCTGAACATCTTCCTAGAGGTATTAAAAACATTGTACCACAGTGATGTATGTTCACCCATGTTTATAACAGCACAGTTTGTAATAGATAAAACTTGAAAATGACCCAAACACTCATCAACTGAGGAATAGATAAAAAAGATGCTTTATGCATGGGAATACTATTCAGCCATAAAGAAAGATTAACTTGACACATTTTTAGGTAAATGGATGAAGCTGAGACATACTCTTACATGAAATAGATTGGACACAGATGTGTAAAGATAACACTATATCTCTGGTGTGAGAAACTGAAAGAGTAAATAAGGACCAAAATGTACAATAGATATTGTCAATCAGGAAGAAATTTTTCTAAAGGAAATTGGAACTAGGGAGGGGAAACTAGGAAGGAAAGGAATAGAAAAGGACAATAAAAGAAGGATAAATAGAAATAAAGCTTTATAAATAATGAAAGAGGAGCTGAAGGGAGGGGAGGAGACTATAAAAAGGAGGAACCAAGATCCATCATGTACAGGTACAATGTCCTCATGATGAGTAAGGTAATTGTGTATATATAAATTGCAATTATGTATATATAAATTGCCATAAAAATAAATGTTTTTGATCTCCACAGTTTATTTTTATTCTTACCTAGGATTTACTTGTAAAAACTGTAAAGTTTGGTAACACAAAATTATATACAATTTAGGTTAATATGCATGTTAATTTATAGGTAAATATTATCTTTCAAAAGTTCTACTTAAAGTGTCTTATAGATAAATAGATACTGTTGTTATTATAACAAATCTTTGTGGTTCATGTAGCTCAGTAGTAGACCAATTTAAACTAGTTGGTAAGAGTAAATTTTAAAGTTGGTGACATATTTCCATTCAGGTTGCTAGCTGATCATAATGCTATCAAAGTTAGTTTTATAAATATGTTCTCTATTGCCTGTAGACAATAATTTAAGAATTTTCCTTGGAGATATAATTTGTTTCTCAAAAGTCATGGAAAATAGTTGTGAAGATAATCGTGCCACATGGCATAAAAGGCTACAGTTATTTTAATATATTTCACTTGCTTATTTTTAAAAGGTTAAGTTTTCTATGTCTAATGAAGGTTTTCTTAAGGTTTCAAAATGTTCTTAGATAACCTACAAAACTAGTTTCACAATAGTTTTTTTTATGTATTTAGTGCAGGGTCTACAGGATACACAGATCAGACTCATAGTGATCTTCCTGTTTTCAGCCTCCTAAGCACTAGGATTACAGGCATGTGCCACCACACCCAGTCTAAAAATAGAAGTTTTATATTATAGTTAGTTTCTTGCATTTTCAATTTTTAAATATTTATTTACTAAAATTGAGTTGTGAAAGTTAAATCAAATGTTGGTTTTTAAAATGTTTTCAATTGTAGCTTTATAATTTGTTAAATAAGAAAAAAAAATCTATAGTCTCAGAGCTGGCCAGATAGCTAAGCATACTGCAGCCCTTGTTTATTTTATTTTTTAAAATTAATTTTATTGAGAAACAAATAGCAATGAGACAGTTTCAAAACAGGTTAGTAGAACAGTTATAATAATTATTACATTGCATATTGTTGTCCATAGTAGTTATTCATAGTGCAAGATGCAGACACGATATCCTCTCCAAACACTACTAGTACAAATATTTCTTCTCATTGAATTAAGGAAAAGTAGCTGTATATCTATCCTATTTTGTATATATAGATACAAAATGGTCGTTCATTTTTTTCTCCATTTATTTTGTTTATTTATTTATCTTTTTTCCATAATTTTATTGAGAAACCAATAGCAATGAGAGAGTTTCAAACCAAATTGGTAGGACAGTTTCAATAATTAACACATTGCATACATTCTTCTTAGTGGTTAATTGCTGTACAAGATGCGGACATGATATCCTATTTACAAACACCATTAGTACAAATCCCTCTATTCATTAAGAGAATGTAACTATATATCTATCCTAACCATTTTGAATACACAGATACAAAATGGACATTCATCTGTATCCTCTTTTTTTGTTTAGTTCTGTCATTTAAATATTCTAGTTGTGTAAAATCAGCAAAATATTCTAAAAGAGTCTAGTATTGGGTCTTCCGCTTGACTGGCAATGTCAGAAATTGTTGAGCTGAGTCCCCTACAGCTCAACATAACACCATGGCTTTACTTCTTATACTTTTCTGCTGGGTAGTTAAGACCAAAGTAAAGCAGGACCTATGCAACAAGAGTTGTAGCTTTTGGGTCTGATAAGGTCAGTGAAATCCCCTCAGGGTTTATCCGAGATCCTGTACCTCAAATTGTAGAACCTTTTTCAGTGTCAGTCATGTGGATGAGTCACGGCCATTACTTGGCCAATGTGCTCTCTGTGAAAGCCTGAGAGAATGTTTTCTCTCCATGTGACTCTCCTTAGGCACACTCTACATCATCGATCACTTTCCTCTTTGGCCCTATAATCTCCTTGATCAGAAAATTTAGGACATTACTGAGTTAGAAGACGTTACAGTACAAGTTCCTATATGTCCTCAGTTTTAATTGACCTTGGAAGTTTCAGGCCAAAATGTTGGCTTTCCTTGCAACCCTCCTTTTTCTCTAATTTAGATCTGCAAACTAAGTTTGTTAACCCTCCAGAAGACAAGCTTATTTAAATATAGTAGGTGCATGAATTCAGCAAAATATTCCAATAGAGTTCCGTAGTCCATAACAGTAGTGGGTTATGTGTAGGACTGGCAATGTCAGAAGTTGTTTACTTGAGCCTTTTACAGCTCAGCATATTAAGATCGCTTTACTTTTTATACCTTGTTTTTTTACACTTTTCTGCTGGATGGTTTAATACCAAGATAAAGGACAATCTATATAACAAGAAATGTAAATTTTGTTTAAGCAAGATGCAGGGACCAGGGTTCAGGTTTCAGTCTGACCCCAGGACATGCTGAAATGGCAATTGAGACTGGGCATGGTGGCACGCGCCTAGAATTACAGTGCTTGAGAGGCTGAAAACAGGATTATTACAAGTCAATCTGTGTAGTGAGACCCTGTAGACTCTGTATTAAATTCATTAAAAAAACTATAGTCTCATTTTATGACATAAACTTCATTTCTAAAAACAATATCCTTTAAGTCTAAGCTTTATGTAAGATTAATGTATACAAAGTAAATAATGGATATTGCCTTTTATTCAATTTATATACGGTCCTTACACATATAAAATGACCAAATTTTAATACCTCCTTCTCTGTAAATTTGGACCTGCTACTTAAAATTTGATAAAATAAATATTTTATTGTTGTATCAGTGATATATTGTTGCGGCCTGAGAAGATAGCTCAGTAGAATAAGCACTTGCCTGGCAAGCGCAGGGTCCTGAGTTCAATCCCTGGTACCACAAAAAAAAAAAAGATGCACAGTTGGATATTGGGGAATAGTTTATTTTTGGTCAGCAATTGTCTCAAGTTATTCTTCTCTTGTTGGGACAAATACCCCACACTCAAAATGAAGGAAGGAAACATTTATTTAGTTCACAGTCACTGAAGGTTTCAGTGATGGCTGCAAGGCAGAGCAGCACATGGTAGAGAGCAACATTTCATGGTGGCTGTAAAGAGCAAAGCACAAAAGGAGTGGCAGCAGCTCAGGCAGCTAGCAAGCCTCTTTTTCTTCATTATACTGTAATGCAAATTACCTGCCCGAGTCCAGGTGCAGCATCCACAATCACAATAGTGAATCACAAACTCCAGGAGCAGCCCCATGACTGCATGAGCCTTTTGGGGGACACCTATACACACACCATAGTAGCAATACTATTTCTAAAAATTTGAAGACATCTAAGGATGCCACTTAATGTCATCAATAAAGATACAGCCTATAAAACTGTTTCTAAAAGCTTCTAAATTCAGGAGAATTTTTATATGTAAAAACTCAGTGAATATATACAAAGATTTCTGTGTATAGCTAGCTGTGACACTAATTATTGCATCTCTTGTAAGGGAAGCAAAATATTGAAGCAATAGGTAAATGACATTGACAGTGTATTAAATGTATTTGTGTTTCTGAAGCATATAGACCTTCAAAGAGGCAAAGGCAAATGAAAGTTTATTTTACCGGTGACTTTTTGACTAAAGTTGGTTTTGGTGGTAAACATTTTTTAATTATGTAATTACTTTATAACAGTATGTCATTGATACCTGACATTCCAAATATTTAAATCCTGTATGAGTTACTTACAAATGTCTCAGTTTCCTAGACATAAAGATCTTTACAGAAAACTTTTTAGAATTCCAGATATTGTGTATGAGACTTGTTCTGCGTTTCTAATCTGTGAATGAGGCTTAAATCAGCTATGTTCCAAGAACAAGAACACTCATTCTGGATGTAGACAACAGATTCGTGGACAGAGGTGCCTAAAGCAGTCACGACAAAAATTAAACAGGCTTTATCCTAACCTGAGTCTGGAGTGGTGTGCACAGGCAATATCACCTGAAGGTAAAGTTGGTGGCTCCCACAGTCTGACCTTGGGAGACTTAAATGGGATCCCATGTTTATCTCCCTTTATTTTCCCCCCAAAATATATGAGAGATCTTAAAGACATACAGTACACCTTGAATAATTTTGATTAGGTCAACATTTGTCCCCAGAATACCACCATTAGGTTTTATTTTATAAACTTAGGGCCAATTTAAAGGCTGTTAAAATACTGATTTATCTCCTGCTTTAGGTTAAAAAGATAAAATGGTAAGGCCCCAAAGCTGGCTTTATAATGAGAAAAGAAAGTAAGCAAATATTTAACTATCTACACCTCTTCTCTGTGATCAGATATTCTATAACGAAATAGACATTTAAATATACTTATTGAAATTGAAAAAAATGATTCTAACATAATATTTTAAAAATAATTGTTATTGTAAAATGCTATGTTTACTCTTGATTTCAAATTTTCCCTGAAAATGTTTATAGCTAACACAATTCTATAAGAATATGACTTCTAAAGGGCCGGGGAGATGGCTCAGTAGAATAAGCACTTGCCTGGCAAGAGCAAGGGCCT
>NW_004524686.1:5001690-5003635 GCF_000260255.1 Octodon degus | reverse complement strand
AAAAAAAAAAAAAAAACCAAAAGTATGACTTCTAAGGATCTTGATATCCAGATAGCATTGTGCTAGTGAAGCCTACTGCTTTTGACTTCAATACTGGTGTAACTGACTTTTGTTGTTGTTCAACAACTGAGGCTTAGAGGCCAAAGACAAAAAACAGTTGGGCTTAGAGAATAGCCAATATTTTGGCCACAGCCCTCCCAGGTCAACAAGAACACATGACAGAGACATGAGAAAAGCTTTCTAGAAGACAGCACAATGTTGGTTTTTCACCCAAGCTCATGAGCAAAGAGATTGTTAGATCTGAGAGGACAAAAGTAAACTGAAGTACGTTGTGCTATAAGGAGAGTCACCAGAGAGTAAAAGTTCTCTCATGCTGCTAAGGGAAGCAAAATGTTGAAGCAGTAGTTACTCCTTTTGGTAAATGACATCAACAGAGGAGCTGAGAGGTTCTGTATGTGGTCTGAAAAGTAAGCTCTAAGGAGCTTTAACTGACTTTGATATATAATGAGAGGTTAATTTTCATTTAAATAGTGTCCCTTTAACTTGGTATTAAACTCCCAGCACAAGAGTATAAACAACAGGATACATAAAAATTAATAGCAACTTCACCTACCTATACAAGGGGAGGCATCTAATTACCACAGTCTCTAGGTACACCTGTAGTGGAGCACTTTCGTGTGTTCATTCCTGCGATATGTGCAAACCTGAATTTTCACACATTCTCTGCCCCAAAAAGGCTATATATATGCTTCTAGATCCAGTTGTTCTCTTGGTGTCCTCTTGCTCCCTAAACATGCCAACTAGTGCGGGCTTTTCTCTGTTCTTTCTAATAATAGAGAATAGCACACCAAGGCATTCCTCACCATTCGCTCTACTATCGCATCCTGCACTACTTCAGAACAAGAACCCTTTGCAGCTGCCTCTCACTTGCACCCACCAGTAAACTCTGTATAAATATAATCTGTATAGATTATATTTATCTTTTTTACATATTGCTAGATTGAGTACTCCTGGGATTGGAAAACTGTATAGGGACTTCATACACTTTGTATTATTCTGTGGCTTCTTGTGCTTCACCTAATGCACATTTGAGACTCATTTTTCCTATGTGTTTCAGTATTTTATTTGTTTTTGTTATTGAGTAGCACTCCATTGTATGGCTATAAAACTGAGTAAGCACATTCATCTGTTCATGGGCACATTAAAATTGTCTTTATAAAGCACTTGCTTCAGCAGAGCATAGCAGCTGGGCTTTGATCCACTGAGTTCTGTGCCAGCCCCACCACCAGGGCACACTGAGACAGTGACTAAGAGTGAGCATGGTGGCACATGCCTGTAATCACAGCACTTGAGAGGCTGAAAACAGCAGAATCACTACAAATCTGATCTGTGTAGTAAAACCCCGCAGACCTTGTAGACCCTGCACTAAATACAAAAAAATATGTACAACAATGATTATTACCATTACTGTTATTGTGATATTATAATGAAGTGACTGAAGCTTAAGTTTAAGGTACAGGCCTATGCCTTGTAAATCTTGGAGTCAAGATGCAAATCCAGGAAGTTTGACTCCATTCTTTTCTTGTAGTTAATAAACTGTCACTCATTTAGTGTATTATTGAAAGCACATACCCAAACACAATTGCTAGGCACATATATTTAAAATTTTACTATTTTATTCCAAACAGTAATGATGCAAAAGGGAATGGAACACTCCAGAATCATCACATTTATGTAAAAGGAAGAAAAACAACAAATAAATACAATGAAAATATGTAGATTTCTTTTCTTCTTCCTCTTCCTCTTCCTTCTTTCTCCTCCTCCTCTTCTTCCTCTCCTCCTTTTCTTCCTCTCCTCCTTCTTCCTCCTCCTCCTGCTTATTGTCTTCTTCTTCTTCCTCTTCCTCTTCCTCTTCCTCCTCCTCCTCCTCTTCTTCTTCTTCTTC
>NW_004524686.1:4998149-5001590 GCF_000260255.1 Octodon degus | reverse complement strand
CCTCCTCCTCCTCCTCCTACTTCCTCTTCTTCACCCAATGCTAGGGACTTATTCCTGGGCTTTACACATGCTAGGCAAATGCCATACCACTCAGCTATACACTTGGGCAAAAAAAAGACTCCTACATGCTATGGAAAAATGAATCATGAAATGTTATGAGTAGGGGAAATATAGTTTTAAATGGATGTTAAAGCAGGCATTACTCACAAAGTGAAATCTGAGCAAAGATTTGAAGGACCTAAGTGTAGAAACCAATGTCTCCAGCTTAAGAAAAATATTTCAAGTGGGCACTTCTCATCCTAGCACTGTGGGAGGCTGTGCTAAGATGATGGAAAGTTCCAGCCTAGCCTGGGAAATTTAGCAACTTAGTGAGACTTGTTTACAAAGAGAAAATAAACAGAGCCAGTAATTTAGCTCACTGTAAAGGCCTTGGATTCAAATTGCAGTACAGGGGCTGAAGGACAGCATTTTAGACAGAAAAGAAGACTTAGAAGAGGAGGGATATGACATGAGCTTGGGATTTTAAAGGATCATTTGGGCTGTTGCTTGAAAGAGATATAGAACTAAAGAGTACTACTTTCATTGAAATACCACTTTTTTTCTATTAAGGATGCATATTTCCACTGAGTATTTCTAATCAACTTTTGTCTTTATACTTGCATGCCATGTTGTTTTAATTCCTCTGTTATAATGTATTTGATAGTCTGGTAGAGCTAATTACTGTTTTAGTGGAGAGTTGGGAGAAGATATATCAACAGCTGGCAGACAGATGGTATTACAAGTAGAATATATTCTAGGGCTCTTCTTATCTTAGCTTTTGCTTCTTTCTGAATCAGTACCTGTGGAGAAGTGCAGATAAATGATTTTATACAGACTTGACGTGAAGTATATTACTATGCAGAAAACTTTCAGTACACGTATTATGCAAGTTCTGAGAGATACAGAATAAAGACATGTTTGATTCTGGATTGGACTAAGAAATAGGCCAAGAAGAGCTGAAATCCACTGTCTTATGCTGAGCTAAGTATTTGATAAGTGAATTAAAAATTTATTCATGGATTGGGGGTATAGCACAGTGTTAGAGCACTTGCCTAGCATATTTGAGGTTTAATCCCCAGCACCGCACATAAAAATTAAGTCCTTTTAGGGCCAGCGAGATGGCTCAGTGGAATAAGCACTTCCCTGGCAAGTGCAAGGGCCTGAGTTCAATCCCCAGTTCAAAAAAAAAGAAGTCCTTTTGATTTCTGGGTAATATTAAGTCATATGGGTATACTATCACAATTGGTTTATCCAAATACTTTATTTTGATTTTTTTTGTTATTGTAAGTCAAGCTGCTATGGAAGTTCATTTACAAGGCTTTTTATGGACATATATTTTCTTTTGTCTTTGGTAAAATCTTTGGAATAAGATGGATGGATCATATAATATATGCATCCTTAATTGAAAAAAATATTCTCAACTCTTTTCAAAGATATTTGTATCATTTCACATTCTCACCAGCAGTGTCATGGTTCATATCCAGATGTTCCAGCAAAGCCTCGTCCTATCATAGATGGGACTTTGGGGAGGTGATTGGATCATATGGGTTCTACAATCATTGGCAGATTAACTCACCTATCCCGTGAGTTTATACTTAATGTGTGTTAAGGGTGAGATCTGGTGGGAAAAGGTGAGTCACTGGGGCCATAACCCTGAAGGGTTTTTCTCCCTCCCTCACACTTCCCTTCATGCTCTCTGCTTCCTGGCCACTGTAAACTTCTCTCCTCAGTCATATCCCTATGACATGCCATCCTGTCTCTGGGCAAGGTGGCTACAGACTAAAATCTCTTAAGAAACCATGAAGCAAAATATACCCCTTCTTTTAGTTCCACTGTCAGAATTTTGTCCCAGCAATGAGAAAACTGACTAAGCTATACAGGCTTCAGTGCTCTAAGTCCTCATCAACACGTGGTATGCTAGGCATGTTCAACATTAGGCGTCCTGATAGATTTGCTGTAGTAGCTCATGTTTACAGCCTCCCGAGTGCTGGGATTACAGGTATGTGCCACCACACCCAGACTCGATCGCTGGCTCAGGGTGCCCCAGGGGCAGTGCCAGCATGGTGTGCAGGACCTGGGGATTGAAACCTGATTCCTGCGCTTGCCAAAGCAGGCGCTTAGTCGGCTGATCTATCTCACTGGCCCTGATTTCCATTCTTTATTATTTCATGCCTTCCAGGTATTCTGAGTTTATTTCATTCTTACTTGTTTCATGAAGTATGAATTAAATTAGTGATTTAAGACCTTTATTTGTTTCAAAAATAGGGACTTGACTTTATAAGTAGATTTCTCATTACTGTGTCAACTGCAAAGAACAACTGAACAATTTCATGATGACAAAGCTAAGCCTACACAGACTACTAAAAGATGTTCTAGAGAGGGGCCAAAATGACCACAACTCCATGAGTGAGAATGGAAAGAACCCAGCAGATAGAACAAACAAACACAGGAGAATAAGAGGTATACATAAGTAATCTTTCAGTTATTCTATTGTATACAGCAGCAAAATATTTCCATCAGCATACTCTACAAGTGGACTCCTCCTGCACCCTATGGGTCATGATTCTGTCCAGGTCTACAAGGCGGATATCAAGGAAATAGCAGTAGCTCAGTCCCACAAGTGACACCTGGCCACTAGTAAGCATCATGGGCAATGTCCACGTCCACCACAGTAGAATTTTGTGTGATATCATATCCGAAAACTGTTAGAAGTGCTGGTCATATATTTGCCATTGCAGTATTCATGTAAAGTTTTATTCTTAGTAATTATTTACTATCATGAATACTTTATGTCAGTTCAATTGTTTAATTTTCAATTAATTAATATTTAATTTCCTGAATATTGCTTAATCTTAGTTTTTGTTTTAAAATTTGCACTGTATCTTCAAAGTCTAAGTCTAATATCTCCTCTGAGACACAAGGCAGAGTACTAGCTGTTGTTATACCTTAGATCTAAAATGCCTCCTAAAGCCGGCCACATAGCTCAGTGGACATAAAGCACTTGCTTAAGCAGGCACAGGGACTAGGGTTCAATCCAGCGTGTCATGATGCCCTCCCCCCCCCAACCCACCAGCATGCTGAGACTGTGATTGAGACTGGGTGTGGTTATGTGCACCTGTAATCCCAGCACTTGGGAGGCTGAAAAATAGGAGGACCACTACAAATCTAATCTGTGTAGTGAAACCCTATAGACCCCCTGTACTAAATACATAAAAAATAAAATAATAAAATTTGTACTGTATCTTTGACTTACAATCTACTTAAAAGACATGGTATGCTCAGAACATATGAGAACTTGTACTGTAACGTCATGTACCTCAGTAGTGTCCCAAATTTTCTGATCAAGAAGATTATGGGGCCAAAGAGGAAAGTGATCGATGATGTAGAGTGTGCCTAAGGAGA
>NW_004524686.1:4978006-4981042 GCF_000260255.1 Octodon degus | reverse complement strand
CCTTCCTGCTGCGGACCTGGGCTAGGACTGGGTCGGACCTGGGCTATGACTGGGTCTGGGGTCTCCTGGAACTCGGCAGAAAATCCTACTCTCACATCAGGAGTTCTGCATACAGCTGGATGCATCCTTTCTTGATTTTTTTGAACACACAATTGTATCACCCATCTTGTTACAAAGAGATTGAACACATGGCTTGTTGTGTTACAATGGTGATTGTCTCTCCTAGCCTGCTTTTTGGTTTGTCTCACATGTGTGTAATTGTTTTCAAGAGTTTTCCTTTGACCTGGCTGGCTTAGGTTTTAAGATTTATTGCTTGTGAATCTTCTGTTATATGTTTTTACTCCCAGGGTTGGGTCTGTTACTTGTGGCTTCAATTCTGAAGTCTAATTGACTTGGTAGAGGAGAAATAGTAATCAAGCCTGATTGCTCTGGGGAATCAATATGGAGAATTGCTATAGCATTCTCTTGCTCTAGGACAAGCTTTGTGAAGATAAGCTCCTGGGAAAACAGAGCTTCATGCATGACAGTATGGTGTACTTTGGTAGCACTGAAAAAAACCTAGTGAGAACATTCAAAGACTCAGAAACAAGGTGATTTAGTTAGGAGACCTCTAGCCTTGCCCAAACATGGGTCCAAGAAAGCTTTTGTGTTTGTGGCCTGGTTTAAGAGACATCTAGTAATGTCAACAGGCCTCCCAAGCAATGACTTTTTTCAGCTTCAAGAAAACCTGAGAAGAGTTTCTCTACATGGAAGACCCTTCTGTAGCTTCTTCTATGTGAAGTTTTGAAAGCCAGTTCTGAAGAGCACAGATGATAGAGAACTCATTTCCCATCAACACCTTCAAACCTACCACTTCCTACATAACAGTAACTGTTTTCAATGTAATGGACACTGAAATTGTCATTATTCTTCTCAAATAACTTTACTTAAGACTCTAAATTTTATTTAATATATTTAGTACAGGGTCCACAGGGTCTCACTACATGGATCAGACTCATAGTAATCCTGTTTTTCAGCCTCCCAAGCGCTGGGATTACAGGCATGTGCCATCACACCCAGTCTCAATCACCATCTCAGCACACCCTGGAAATGGGGCCGGCACTGCAGGCTGGGGGTAGAACCCTGGGCCTCTGGTCTGCCTAAGCAAGCGCTTTAATCCACTGAGGTATCTGGCCAACCCAAGGCTCTAACTTTTTTTTTCTGTATTTTTTTTTTTTACGGAAGGGTCTACAGGGTGTTCAGGGTCTCACTAATAGATCGGATTCATAAGGATCCGCCTGTTTACAGCCTCCCAAGAGCTGGGATTACAGGTGTGCTCCACCACATCCAGTCTCAATCCTCATTTTACTGCTCCCCAGGGGGCGAGGCTGGCAAGGCAGGCCCGGGGATTGAACCCCGGCCCCTGCTTCTGCATGCAGGCACTTTAATCTGCTGAGGATTCTAACTTTTGTGCCATGTTTTCATTCACATGATTCATACCTCAGAATTGATATAATGGTCTCAATTATAAATGCAATGAAGCACTTTGATGACATATTAAAAGGGTTATTTGCTGTACCACAAGTAGAAGGTGCGAGTGAAAATGTGACTTGAATCTTTTACCTGCAAATTCAAAGCTTCCCCATGCTGAGATATACTCGCTCTTCATCCTCAGTCGCAAGATCCCTTAGCTGCCTATTTTACTGCAACTCATGACTCTTTTGCTTTAGAGTTATTCTCCATTGCCACTGCACTTTCCAAGTCTTTACTAACTCAGTTATAGAAGTTCCATGGTCCTCTGGAGCCACTTTAACCACTGAGTTGCTGCCATCGGGCTCTGAAACGTGACATTTAGTTGTATCTGGAATGGATCCTGTCTCCTATTTAGAAGCATGTAAGTCTAAAGGTATAATTTCCCCTTCCCCATAACACTGTCACTGAATTTACATGTAAATAGATAAATACATAGATCATATATATAAATATATATATATATATATGTTTATTTATCTACGTGAATACTGCCTAAATATGTGTATAATATACTCAGATATATAGGCATAGATAAATCTATAAATATGTTTTATCATGTGACTAAACAGAAATTCTGCAACTGTAGAAATGAATGGCTAAATGATGACAGCAAACAAGGAGTGTCTTTTATTCAGCTGAATAATTCTGAACTTTTGGCCTTTGACAGTAATTAAGTCAATTTGCTGTTTTATGTCTCTCTTCTATGCTCAGCCCCATTTCAGTTTTGAATGTTCTTAATATCACTTCACTCACTTGCTTTTAAAAGCTATTTTGTAACGATATGTCATTTATATGTAAACTTATGACCTTTTCTTGTTTGTCATAAAATAATGCTCATTGGTATGTATCAGCTGCAATATGTTTTTTTGTCATTCCACTGTGAGGTAAAGAGTTACTAATATGGTCTCTTAGTTCTAAAAAGACTTTAATATTTCTTTGCTTATCTTTGATCAACTTGGTTATAGAACTCTAATTATATTAAAAAATGTAACTATCATAATGTCAACCACATTTAACCTTCTTGATATCCCATGATTCTTTGCACTAAGGGTGCAAGGCTAGGTCTTTGCTGACTGCTTGATAACTGAATGAGTGATTATTCTCCTTGTTAATGGACAATGATATAGAAAACTCTTCCATATGTACAGAATATTAATGAGAGGCTGCAAAAGCTGAGATAAGACTATAAGATGCTGCAAGCAATCACTTATAAGACCATTATAAAAAATATTACTCATCAGGAATGTGGCCAATTGGGGGGGTCTGTGTTTGACGAATGAGGAAGGGAATGGAGAGGTAACTTCTTTTTCTTTTTTTTTTTCCAGAGGTTAGCTGATGGCTGATATTGATTTATTTCTATGTAAGCAAATCCTAAAAGTATTTATATAAACTTTATTACCATGATTATATTTTACTTTATTTTTGCCATAATTTTATTGATAAACAAATAGGAATGAGACAGTTCCAAATCAAATCGCTAGGACAGTTTCAATAATTAACACACTGCATACATTCTTCTTAGTG
>NW_004524686.1:4951566-4976205 GCF_000260255.1 Octodon degus | reverse complement strand
AGAAGGGTTCCTTTTTCCCCACAGCCTCTCCAACATTTGTTGTTGGGTGATTTCTTTATGATAGCCAGTCTTTCTGGGGTGAGATGGGAAGGTAACTTCTAATACACATGAATAACTGAATGACTCACGAACAGAAATATTTCTTACATGGCTTCTAGCAGCAAGTTTTTCATTTTTTACAAACAAACTTTGTGAGACAGCATTACAGACTTTGAAATGGGAAAACCTCTGGCTTCCTTCTGTGCTCCTCTAATGCTTTCTGTGCCAGGTACAGTGTGTCAGGTATTTGTCCTTCAGGAAAAATGACACTGAGACCACTGTCAAAGATATATTCACCAGGTCTAAGCCCATCTGTTTTATTCTGTTTTGTTTGTTTTCTTCAATTAAATAATATACAGGTTACTTTTAAAGGCAGATTTTTTTGTTATTTTCTTTAAAATGTTATCATATTAACTTTCATTTAGAATGCTATTAAAATAAGAATGCACAATAATATAAGTGGTAATATAATCATAAACTGTATAATGTAAATTGTACATATGTATTTTATATAATATACATCAAACTGGATATGAACTCCCTATATTTACATTATTACCTCAGCTACATAAGCTCTGTGGTGTGCCTCAGCCACTACCCTTCTCCCTTGCCTGGCTTCCAGTCAAACAAGGACACCTTCATTGCATACAGTGTCTTTGACAGAAACGCATCTTTTGTCTTAACACACCCATCTTTATTTAGCTTTTAATAATTACCACATTTTAGTTCATGCCCATTCAACTGTTAACACAAACACGTAAGTAGGTAGAAAAAATAGTATGGCAGTATATGGTTGTAAGAGTATACCTGAGGGAAATTTTAAATACATTATCATAGAAATCAAAAGAGAAGCTTAGAATGGCCTAATAATAGTAGACAAGTCATCATCCCTAATTCAGCTGAATCTAGTTTAAAACTATCAACTTACAGCAACTTTCTCATTTTGCAAAAGGGAAGCTGTGAATTAAGGTCATACACAACCAGGAACAGAACTAGAACCAGAATCTTAAACTGAGGTGGCAAATTTTCTGGAAAAGCTTATTACTTTTATTTGTATGGTTTAAATTCATCTTGCCATGACCAAAATCAGAATAAGGCTGCTTTGTGTTGTCTCCCATAAGTCTTGTACTTATGGGAGTGCAGGAAGTGTGACTAGGGGTGCGTGAAACTGTCCACCCACTGCTAGCTTTTTGTTACTTGAAAACATATTTGTTGTAATCATACCATGTCTTATTTTTTATGTTGGTGCTATCAGTGTTCACAGCATGAGGGACAGGATTTAAGAGGAAATGGTTCTAGAAAAAAGCACGAAGACCTTTATGTGCAGTGCATTTGGCCGAGGTAAACTGAGTCTAGATTGTTGGGCAATGACAAGTTTTAAAATTTGTACATAATTGCAAATGGTTTGATTTCAATATTATTAATTTTACTTCAAATTTGTAGGTAAACTAGAAAGAATTTTTAAAAGCTTAAGCCCTAGATCCTATTTTGGGACCAAAAATAAAAATAGCTGGATGAAGAGTTAACCCTATTGCTTTCCTGGACCTTGGTTTCCCTCCCTTGTAAGATGGGGTAGTGAGTAAAGTTATCTCTAAGTTTTTAGCTCTTAAGTTATGACAGCTGCAGTTAAGCAGTTTAATTGTTACGTCATCCATTTTACACTACTTTCTTCTGTGATTTGGCTCCAACTGTAGGCTGAAAAACAATATGAGACAAAATATGTTTTTTTTCTGCCCTTTTAAAAATTCCCTTAAAATCAGAGAGACATGAAGTGTTTCATCCTACATTATAAGGCAGACTGGTAGCAATTTCACTGATGTCTGAGTTTACTTCATACCCCTTCTATCTTACTTTTATTTTTTAATACAATGTAAAGGGGTTTTTTGTTTGTTTGTTTTGTTTTTTTTCACCAGGGATTGAACTCAGGCCTTTGTGCTTGCCAGGGAAGCGCATATTCCACTAAGCCATCTCCCCAGGCCCTACAATTTAAAGTTTTGATCAAAGCACCATGTTGCACACTTAGAAAGGCAAAGTTTACAGAGATACTATCGTTCTTTGTGTTGCCATCAAGTGATGTTTATGTGATACTGTGAAGGATGAGTAGTATTTGGAAAGCCAGTACATAAAAATGGGGTCCATCTCAGACTCAGAGGAGTACAGCTGGTTGAGCCAAGCACATTCATGGAAAAATGAAGAGCAAGACAGAAGTAGAAACTAGGAAGATATGCAACAAGGTTCTCCAAGATGAGCCAGTTTGGGAAGGACCTTCAGTGCTTGGCAGGGCAGTTTGTGCTTATTGGCCAAAAGGAAAAGGATCCAGCAGGGCTTCCTGCTTCTTGCATATATATTTTCCCAGCTGAACATTACATAATGGCATGTCTGGTTGACTGGATTTGCCCATCCTTCGGGATGATGTGTCCTTTCATTCCACTGAAATCTCCTTAGCACTTTGTCTATTATTAAATGCAGACTACTTTGGGTGACTGGAAAAATTCATTTGGGCTTCAGTTTTCTTGCCTGTAAAATGAGGCTGTGGAATGGATCCCATGGTTGGGATTTGTTCTCATTGTCTTTCTGTGTTTCTCTGTTCCTTCATCCACTTCATGGATGGAATAATCCTATCAGTGAAGTGTGTCTCAGTACAGCACTGGACAGCTACCTTTGGGGAGGTAGGAGGAGGTTTGTTCTTTGAGAAAATAAATCCTAACAATGATTATCTCACCAACTTTAAATTCAGTAGACTCTAATTTCTGCATGTGTATCTAGGCCTGACATTCTAATTTATAGTAACAAGCTCATGAAAAAAAAAATCAATCTGGTGACTTCAGAACATATATGGGAAAAACTAATCATATTTTTAGCCGTTGTAATCTTTTTGGCTACAAGTAACAGGATACCAAAGTAAAAGTGGCTGAAATAACAAGGACATTTTGTTAATCCAGAGGTGGGGTGGTTTGCGGCTTATTACTTAATTCAGTGGCTTAATAGTACCATCAGAGCTATGCTTTGCTCCATCTTTCTCTTCTGTTGTCCTCAAAATGTCGACAGTGTCTCCCTTCTTGCTTGTGAAATGCTTGCGGCAGCTCCAGACATCATAAGCAGAGAAAGCCATGTCAAATGAAAAGGAAGAGGGGGCATTTCTTCTTTCTTAAAAAAAAAAATTATTATGAAGGAAAACCTTTCCCAGCCAACTTCTCTCAGCTTCCATTGGTTAGATAAGCAGTAGTCACATAGTCCCCTTTTAGCTGCAAGAGAGGATTAACATGTGGGTATCTGGCATGTCCAGCTTCCATAGTAGGAGGTAGGCTGCCTGAATAGCAGAAAGGGGGAGGGGAAGAATGCTGGGAAAGCCACTAATAGTGCCTGCCACATATGTCCTTTTTCCAACACTCATCTTAAGACCCACCCCCCCTTTATGTAGCTGCTGGCTAATTAAAGCTAAGTATTTAGCATAAATCAGGGCTTTTGTGAATTATCTGAATAATTAGAATCATTATAAGCAAAGAGCCTTTATTTTATTTCATCTAAAAGTTTAATGATAAATGGGCTTCCATTGCCCAAAATGAGCTTCTCTGGTGCCGAAACCGGATGTAATTTTTTATTGAATTGGGCTTTAGGAAAATAACTTAAAATGTACAAGGATTGCAATAAAGAGCAGCTTAAATTCTCATTTTATTTTTTTTTACTTTACAAATCTCTATCAGCTACCAAAAATAAGACCAGATTAAAGGGGTATGTGAATATTTAATGCAAAATTAGGACTATGTTGCTAAAAATCAGGAAAGAGTTTAGAGCTATGACCATGAATAAATTGTGAAATATCAGCTTACTTCTCTGCTACAACACTGACCTAAAGAAGCTTTTCTGTTTCCCCAGCAACCTCGCACGGCATTAGCTTGCTTCCCTCCAAGTAAATTAAATGTGATTTTCAAGTACTACACTTCATTATTTCAGAAATCACAATACCTCGCAGAAATAAGAACATTTCATAAATCATATTGGAGTTTATTTTTAAGCTAGAGAGGATAAAGTATTTATTTGAAAAAACGTTTTTTTTCTTTTGAATCTACTAAATTTCCAAGGACTTATAAATTATGTCTCTGATGAGGTGGTAAATGGGATACAATATGCTTCATTTATGTACAATACATTAGTGATTGCCCAATCATATTTTTAACAAAGAGAACAGGTACCAAGATATGAGAATGATAGAAGCTACATTTCAAATGAACTACCGAAATTCACAGTCAAATGCTCCAGAGATAAATGATGTTAAGGTTAACTATCCTTCCCTAAAATCAAGTTCTCTCATTCATACACCAGGTTACATGTTAGCAATTATTTACCCTCCCTTGGAGTGTATCTTATATGTGTAGTATACACATGTGCACATACCCACGTGTCTGGCCCATCCTTTGCTGTACCTCAAAATGATCTATTTCAATCCGTGGAATAGTATTTTCAGCCCTAAGAGTGTATAATAATCTATCCAGAAAGTAAAAAAATATATATATTTATTTTGATCTTAAATAGAAGTGAATAATACAGTACTAAAAGTTTGTATGTATGTCAGTACAGGTCCAAATATAAATTTTAGTGCATGTGATTAATTACATACATATTGAGAATATAGGCTCAGATTTGATCACCAATAGAGATAGAAAGCACGGAGTTCTGGGGACCACTGCTTTAGCCAAAGACTGTCCAGGTTGGCTGGTTCTCTGAACTGCTGACAGATGGTCCAAGTTCTATGGCATGGACTTGTTCTCTACATAATCAGGACTACAAACAGTCAGATCTAGCTTTGAATCTTACTATTCCTATCAGTTGTGTAGGTTTGAGTGAAACAGTTTACCTTTTACTGTTCTGGTCTTTAAAATGGGGATAAAATACAGAGCTTGTGGGCTATTATGATAATCAATGGAGATAAAAGTAATACATGATTGATACTGAGCAAGTATTGGCTGCTTGCAAAGGATGACATTTTAAACCCATAAACCATTATCAGTAATCAGTACTTTTCCATAAGTGAATAGGATAGTTTTACTCTGAGGAAATACCTGTAACATGAAATTTACCCTTTTAACTATTTTAAAATGTGAAATTCAACACCTATTACTCTATCTAGCCCTGGACCATTTTTATCTTCCCAAATGAAAAACCGTTGGAAAATTAAACAATATGTGGTATTTTGTGCTGGCTTCTTTCACTTAGTATGAATGTTTTCAAAGTTTACTTGTAGCATGGCAGCAAGTATTTCATTCCTTTCAATAGCCAAATTATTTCCAACATATTTTACTTCTCCACCAAGTATTTAATGGATATTTGAGGGGTTTTTTTTACACGTTTTGACTACTTTTCCCTACAGTTTTGTTAGTGCATATTGGTTACACATGTTAATGATTTTAATTTTGGAAGATTTGTACATATATGTAACATAATCTCATCACCCTATCACCACTTTGATCCTACCCTGTACCCCACTTTCACATTTTGGGGAGTTTCAATGCTTCTGTGTATTTTGATTATGTTCATCCTGCCTATTACCCATCCATATACCCTGCCTTCCTGTCTCTTTTCTCCTTTCTCTGGTCTACTCATAATCTCCTACTTTCTTATCATCTTTTTAAGATTTCATATGTTAGAGAAAACATGGAACATTTGTCCTCCTGAGTCTGGCTTGTTTAACTCCAAATGATGATCTTAACGTCCCTCCATTTTTCTGTTTTATTTTCTTTACACGTTCATTTGTTGATAGGTGAATAGGCATACTGTGTACATTGCTACTTTATGTTTTCAGGTCTCTCAATATGGGAATATAGTCCTTGGATCAGTGTGATAATTCTGTGTGTAGTCTTGTGAGGTACCAGAATTCTGTCTGAGTGCAGCCTGTGAAAAGATGTTGAGCTCAAGTCAACAACTTCAGACATTAACAGTCTTATGGAAAATCCACTACTATTATGGACTATTGGACTATATATGGATATTTTGCTGAATTCATGCACCTACAGTATTTAAATGACAATGGAATGCCCTTCTCTGACAAAACTACACAAAAAATGGGGATACAAATGAAAGACCATTTTGTATTTATGTAATCAAAATAGTTAGGATAGATATACAGCTCCATTCTCTTAATTCAATGAATGGACAGGTTTGTTCTAATAGTGTTTGAAACAGGATATCAGTTCTGCATCTTGTACAATGAATAACCACTAAAACAACAATATGCAATGTATTAATTGTTGAAAATGTACTAGTAATTGGTTGTGAAACTGTCTCATTGCTATTTGTTTCTCAATAAAAATATTTAAAAAAAGAAAAGATGTTGAGAGCAATCTGGGCATGGTGATACATACCTGTAATCCCAGCACTTGGAAGCATGAGGTGAGAAGATTATTTTGAGTTCAAGATCCGCCTGGGCTACAATGTGAACATAAGGCTATCCTGAACTGCATAGTGAGACCCTGGTAAAAAGAAGAAGATAAGATGAAAAGGAGAAGGAGGAGAGGAAGAGGAAGAGGAAGAGGAAGAGGAAGAGGAAGAAGAAGAGGACATATAGTACAGCACCAACAGAAAAGAGATGAAGTCCCAACACTGTGGACCTCAAATACATAATTTGTCAATTCTTGTTTTGGATGAAACCTTGCCTTTATATGGCCAAAATCAATTTAACTGACTTTATAATGCAGAAAGTATAGTGTCTTTGGACTCTTGAGTGTTCCTCAGTACTCCCTGGTACCTAAGCCACTCCCTTGTGCCTTGAATCAGTACATTGGATCCTGAAGAGTAATGCCAACTTGTATGATGACAAATCCCCAACTATTTCTCCAGTCTGTAGGGTACTGAGATCCCTGAAAGAGAAGCTTCTCCCCACTGTCATGTTTGCAGGGCTTCTACTCTGGCCCTCCTTAAAGAGCAAAGAAATTTGGAGAAACCAAGGAGATAAGTATCCCTGGAGCTCATCCCTCTCCTGCACTCTCTTCCAAGTACCTTAGACTCATGAGTTCCCCTCCAATTGGGCCCAAGATTCCTTCTAGGATCTTCATGAGCCCAATCTCTGGATGTTTCCTTGTAAGTGTTGACTTCAATACTGGCTTATGCAGCCCCAAACCTGAAGAGTACCAGAGGAACTACATGAATAGAGCTTGCACAGCATGTGAGCACTGCACATGAGCTCATGGGAATCTTCTTGTAAGTGTGACCTACATGGGAATGGGCAGTGAATAGGGGTGGTCAGGGAGCAGGGGACTATGGTCCCCTCAATATCATACTCAGAGCCAGAACTCCTAGAAATTTGAGAAATCTGTATTTAGACCTAGTAGCTTCAATGCTGCATATGTTATTATTTCATTTGACCAGCATTCTTTGAATAGTTTGCCTAGGATGAATTTTCAAGGGATGTAAGTCTTTTTCTTTTACTTTCCTTTCCTTTCCTTCCTTTCCTTTCCTTTCCTTTCCTTTCCTTTCCTTTCCTTTCCTTTCCTTTCCTTTCCTTTCCTTTCCTTTCTCTTTCTCTTCCCTCTTCTTTCTTTCTTCTTTCTTTTGGTAAAGTCTTAGTGCTGCAAATTTGTCTTGATCCAAGGGAGGCCTTACCAATTTTCTTACTGCTACTAGAATTGTCAGAGTGGCAGCATGGGAAGCATGTGGGAGAAGACTCATGTCTCTGCTGTTCAAAAATCACATGTTCCATATTTCCTTCTCAAGCATGGAGGCCTTAAATCAGAAACACACTTCAGTTACACAGATGAGTTGATAAGTTGGCCCATCTAAATTGTTTACCAACATCCAATATGTATTTATTTGAGTAAAACTGAAAGTTCCTATTATAGCTATTATAAAAATAGAACTTTCCCCTAGTAACTTTAGCTGATAGTTGGCACTTGGCTGAAGGGTTTTTTATGAGCAGAAAATATTTATTGAGAGAAAGAAAGCTTCTGTCCGAGAGAGGGATGGTGGGGCCTGAGCAGGTAGTTCCCCATGAAGGTTTTTATGGTACAAAGAAGGCTTACTCTATTCCTTAATATTCTAGCTACTCTTTTCTGCTACCTCTGTACCCACAGATGATAACTGAAGTTGCAGGTAGATTTCACTCATTTTTAGTACATTTTCCATTAGATAGCCTTCTTAAGTCCAGGGGTCTGTAAAATTTGTCACTCTAAAATGGGGTTCCCTTTGCCTTTTCAGAGATTATTGAGCAGTTCATATTCTTCTGTGACCATGGGGAATTACAGGTTTGTTTGAGCAGTAAAAAATGACTCCTTTACAAATCTGCTGGCTTCCAGTGATTCCTTCATATGACTCATGTTTTTATGTATTTAATACAGAGTCTACAGGGTCTCACTACACAGATGGGACTTGTAGTGATCTTCCTGTTTTCAGCCTCCCAGGTGCTGGGATTACAGGTGTGCACTACCATGACCAATCTCAATTGCCCTCTCAACTGGCACGGCACCCCAGGCATTGAACCCCTGTCCCTGTGTCTTGCCTAAGCAGGCCCTTTAATCTGCTGAGCTAGCTGGTTGGTCCTTATATCACTCACTTTGAATGAATTTTCTGTAGTTGACACTTTCATGAAGAAAATTTGAGCCAATCCATTATTAGTGCCAAAGTCACATATTCCGTGAAGCAAACAAAATCATGTAAAAAATAAATCATCTCGTACATTTATCCATCGTTCTTGTGTGTGAACCCAGTCCTCTGCAAGTCTAGAAAGAGCTAGAGATGAATCTCTGTCTTGCACTCAGAATTGGACTAAATGAGGAAGACCCTCAAGGTTATGTTATTTTATGGAGGGGATCACTACAGGTATTCTAGACCACAGAAACCAAACTTACTCTCACACTTCAATGTTCTTTGTATCATGTGACCTATCATAATACATGAATAGACCTTAGAGGGCTATGATTACTATGTGTTCTGCACATGGCTTGGGAGCCTGGGAGACCTATTCTCAAGGGCCCAAGAGCAGATCAATGGCATTGCCCCCTCATCATCAAGCTATACATATTCTTTCTCATGCTGAGGCTCTACCACAATACTTTGGTAATTTGAGCTCTTTAAAGCTTCACAATCAATATGTGACTGATTTATTTTACTTTTCCCAGTATTATTGAAGCATAATTGGAAAATGTATATTTACAGTATGCAATATAATTTTATATGCATATGCATTGTGGGATAATGATCAAAATGAAGTTAATTGAGATAGCTATTACCTCACATAATTAGCAGAACTGAATTGCAAGAAGAAAGGTACTTTCTAGATGGGCTAATTAGGAACAGGAGTCTAGTTTCTCACCTAGAACTGGAAACCAGTTGCACAAACACATAATGTAAAGATGACCGTAGCAGCATCTCATAAAATCAGAGTCAGGAATTTAGTTAATAGTACATCTATCAATTAAATGTATGCATTAAACCATTACCAACAACTCCTGTGTAGGAAATCTAGTTAAGTGCTGGAGATGGCCATATCAGGCTTGGTCCTGCTCTAAAGATGCTCTCAGTTTAGTTGGGGAAAATATATTGGTGGATACCCTGTAGCAAAATGAAACTGCATTACCTGCTCTTGAAGCACCTGAAATCCAACTGGAAAGCCTGGAGCATAGGGCTCAAAACAGCATGTAGAAAGAATTGAGGCTGAGTGGGGCTTTGGACAAAGATCCAGTTGGGCATTTATACTTGGTGAGATATGAATTAAGAATGTAAGGTGTGATTGTCTGAGAACTTACTGTATTTTCACCACTGATAGATGTCCTTGGTCTATTATGGTATAGCTCAGAGGTAAAGTACTTATCTAGCATGTACTAGTCATTGAGCATGGTTCCTAATGCTACAAATTCCAGTAACTAAATAAAAACACTACTGATTTTCAATTTAAGAAATAATCCAAAATAATCTCTGTTAGAAAACATAAGGTATGACATGATGAGTTATGACCTTAATTCTCACTTTCAGAAAAATTCAAATTTAAAAATTGATGAACTTTAAAATTGAGGAAACATAAGGATTTTATATCATGCTGTATCAGTTGAAGTATAGGGGCTATAATGACAGAGATGTTTGCTATGCTGAGCTCTCTCTCTCTCTCTCTCTCTCTCTCTCTCTCTCTCTCTCTCTCTCGTACTGGGGATTGAACTTAGGACTCTGAACTATCCAGGCAAGTGCTTATTCTACTGAGCTATCACCCAGGGTCCTGGTATGCTGATTTCAATGCAACCACCTAGTACATTTCTGCCTTATGTTTAAAGAAACACCTAGGCAACCAAAGCATATGGGTAGAAGAGTGGCTAGGCTAGAGAAGGAATTTACAACTACCTACAGGAAAAAATGGAAGAACATACATGAACCTGTAGTACCTCACACTTCCACTTTCCCTAGCTCTCTCAAGAGCTGGGTTGTCTGTCATTTCCACGTGATGCGCAAGTATTGTGAGGCAGGAAATAGTGTTCTCTGTCATATCCCCGGCACTGGTGCAATATTTGTTACATATTCTACACTTAATGTTTATGGAGTGAGTGAATGACAGTGTAAGGCATGGGGATGCAGGTCAGGAAAGTGCTGTTAAATCTTTGGATGACTGACCTGTGGAAATAGTAATACACTTGTCTATCTGGTTGCCTTTATAAAATGAAGCCTTGTAGAAATGGAAACAAACACTAAGACAACAACATGGTTTCCAATCAGGAAAATTGTTATCTGCTATAGTTACCTAAAACAAAATAAAGATTTAATTTCCCATAGCTGTGTCATCTGATTTGGGATATTGGGTGACAGCCCCGATCTATCTTTCCTGACGATATGACACATATGCTTGTGCAGCAAAGCTTGCAGATAACATCACGGAGCTCAGTGAACCTCCCACAGCAGGCCCCCAGGTATAGAACCTCAATTCTGACTCTTCAGTTACAGGACACTTTAAAATTATTGTAGGAGCACCGGTACTGTGGGGAAGGCAAAGCCAGGTTGTGATACCCATTGCTTGGTTGAAGCTCAAAGAAGCAAAGTCATTTGTTCAAAGCACCAGAGTCAACAGATACAGGAGATGGGGTACCAGCCCAGGTATGTCTGACTCCAAAGATCTGAGGTTGCATAGTATACCCCTGGGGTTCTGTATCCCAAGAAGTACACAAAAGGTCATGCCACATCTTCACTGACATTAATGGTAACATGAGCACTGAAAAGGTATGTGTGAAATACTTGATAAATATATGCAATGCTTAACAAACAATACTATACCACATGCAAGTTTGTTATTGGGGAGGTTGTAAGGTGAGGGAACAACTGGAGATAGGTGATCTAGTTTTGAGTCCCATTTGGGGCACTTAGCAGGGGTAAGATCTTGCATGGTCCATCTACCTTTAAGTGCGGGTATCTTCATCTGTAAAACAGAAAGGACAATAATCTGTCATGTGCTAGTGAAAGGCTAAAATGAGATAATACAGTGCAGGACCTAATATTTGGTGAGTGCCGAATAAATTTAGCTATTCTCAATGAAAGATGTGATATTTTTTACACAATGGAATATTACTCAGCTATAAAGAAAGATAAGCTCGAGGTTTTTATAGATAAATGGGTACAATTTGAGACTATGCTTATAAGGAAAATAAATCACACTCACATGTATAAACATTGTATTGTCTCCCTGATGTGAGAAGTACAGAATGGGAAGAAATTGTTCAAAAAGAAAAAAGAACAAGGATGAGGGAAGGGGAAAGGAGGGAAGGACAAAAAGATAAAAATGCAGGTCAGTTGTACTATTAGTTTCTCTTAATTCTTTGAAAAAGAAGATTCATGCTACTATCACTTGGAGAATTTTTATGCCCGTAATTTGTACTCTGAGTAACTACTTTAAAGATAATATTATATAGTGAATTAACTATTATTATTCTCCTATTATTGCAAGAAAATTTTGTCTTGCTTTACTCCACAAAATAAAAAAAAATTAATGATAGCTAGTGTTGATGTAATTGCTGTTATGGTCATTTGAAGTGATTTGTTATTTTAATTACCTCATTAATTCATAAAGACAGATTCCTGTTCCTCATGGCCAGTGCCATAAAAGAGCTTTCTCTACCTTTCTCCACACTGAGAAGTCACAAGGATTTGCTACTTCATCGTATGCCAAAGTGACACTGGCTTACTCTTTCAAGAGCTGAGATATGGATTAGAAGGGAAGAGTGAAAACACTGACTGTAATTTTATTTTTAATATTTTTATTTATGTGTGTGTGTGTGTGTGTGTGTGTGGCCAGCTCAGCCCACCAGGGGGCGGGGCTGGCTGATTAAACTGCGGTCCCTCTGCTTTGCCAAGCTTGTTCCAAGTAGGTGCTTTAGACCACTGAGCCATCTCACCAGCCCCTGTAATTTTAGTTTTAGTTAACAGTGAAACTTTTACTCTATATTGTATTTTTAGGAAAATAATGTAGTTTGTCTGCTTTAATGCAGCCTCGTGTATGATAGAGTAGACAATTCAAACAGCCCTTGCAAAGGAGGCATTCCATCAAATCGGCTCGAGTTAAATGTATATGTGGAGGGCCTGGGGGTTTGTAGCATAAGTAAATAGTTTTCACACTGGCAGTGCTGGGCATCAGATGGGTAAATAGTGATGTAACATCTAGTGCTTACAAAATTGTACAGCACCCAGAGGTTCTTACATTTTATAGAGAAGCAGAAGCAACATTCTGTTTTCCTAGGTTGTCCACACCAGTCAGATGAATCAATTTCATTTTTGACAGATAGTTGTTGAATGAGGAAAGATGACCCCTTGCAGATTTAAATATATAGCACGTGGCATTGAAATTGAAAGTGAGCACAAGGATGTTTTGATAAAATGACCTTAGGAGGGTTTGTCCTCGTACTTTTTCTGTCAATAAATGTTTTTGAACCTTCTCTCCTTCCAATAAGCAGCTGCAATATAGTCTGGTTATGTGTAGGTGTCTTTAATTTTAATTTACTCTCCATAGTTTTGTATACTATGGAATTGTAAATTTAAGTAAATGAGCTTGCAAAATTTATTTGACTTAAATTTAAACCATCTTTATTTTACAGAATTTGAGAACAATTATTTTAATCTTTCAATCATTCAAACTTACAGGCAAGAAGTAACATTCATCATTTGATGCTTTGTTTTCTTTTTCCAGACTTCAGGTCATGGACTTCCAAACTTTCTACAGCTTTTTCCAGAGAGTTAAGTGAGAGCAGAAAACTAATTCATATTTTATCTTTTTGTTAATTTTATTGAGAAAAATAGCAATGAGACAGTTTCAAAACAGGTCAGTAGGACAGCTGCAATAATTAATATATTGCATATTTTTGTCTCAGTGGTTATTCATAGTACAAGATGCAGACATGATATCCTGTCCACAAATATTATTAGAACAATTCTTTCTATTCATTGAATTAAGAGAAAGTAGCTGTATATCTGCCCAGCTATTTTGAATATACAAATACAAACTGGTCTTTCATTTGTATACCCTTTTCTTTTAGTTTTGCCAGCAATGCTGAGTTCACACGCCTACAATATTTAAATGATAATTCATATTTTCATAAGGTAAAAAAACATGGACTGGAAACTTAGAACTTTATAAGTGCTAGCTCCTAAGATGATCACAAAGTTTTCATATGTCAAGTGCAGAGTTCAGCAAACTAAGGGGAGGAAAAGTTCATACTTACCTCAATTGTAAAGTTAGGCTTACCATGCTCCTTTTGTGTGAAATTATCCAGGCTTTCCTTCGTCCAAGTCAAGTTTGCTTTCTTGGAGGTATAAAGTGAAGTGTTCAGCAATGCTCTATATTCAGTATCTTTCCCAGTTGTATTTCAATATTTAACTTCATAATAAAAATACTTGTCAAGCTCAAAAAAAAAAAAAAAACTGGCTGCATTCCTAAAAAGAAGTGCAGTTTATGAACATGAAATATTTTAAAGTAGCCTGTGTACGTGATGCTGTAGAATGTTACGTGCTAGTATTTCTGTTTCTGTTTCTTTTTTTTTTTTTTTTTTTTTTTTTTCATTATTAAAAAGGAGAGTAGATACTTAGAATTAAAAGTGCCTTCCCACTTGCAGGTATTTTAATTCCACGTACAGAGATGGGGGAGGGGGTTGGAAGGAAAGGAAAGGGATTTAAAGGAAAGAAAGAGTGAAAGAAAAATATGGAAATAGAGCTTTTGCAAATAGGGAGGGGAAGGGGACAAAAAAAGCCTTAAGATGTGCTATGTACATATATAAATTCCCTGAGGAGTGTGATCGTTATGTACTGCAAACATGTACTAATAAAGAATTACAAGTATCTGACTTAGGCCTATATTTGAATAATCCTCCGGACATTATTGTGATGAAGGGACCTGCCCTTGGATGCTGCTCCATTCCTCCCAGTTTCCAAATAGGGGTTCTCTTTTGCATCACAAAAGAACGCCACAGTGTTGGAAATTAGTAAGGATTAACATACGCAGTTCTTCCTGCTATTTCTTATGCCTCCTTACCAAAGCACCGCACTGAATAAATAGACAAGTAGGGCTAAAAAGATCCAAATGTTAAAGGTAATAATATAGCTTATAGTACACGCAGGCAGGCAATAGCTTTTGGAAGAGAATCATCAGCCCACATTGCCCAGAAAGATATTTCCTTGTATTATTTTAGCATGAAGTGGTATGAGTGACTATTTCAAACGCAGATGAAACTATCACTAAGGAGATTCCAGTACTCCAAACACGGGTATTCTGTGCTATTGTTACTTGTAATTATTTCTTTTTAAAGGGGATTGTACTTTTTCAATATGAAGATGACAGTGTTCCAGAAATGTATTGATTGAGAGTATTAAAAATAAGGTCCTCTATTTTTTGCATAAAATAACAGGTGAAAAGATGAGTACTCTGTGATGAATGGCCTGTGCTTGTTGAGTAGAATAGCGTTTTGTTACCTGGACCTATTTAATTTTTCTGTCTCTGTTCCAATTATTAAGTAGCACAATCATTATCTTATTCAATCCTCCCCCTCTGCGTAATTTGGTCCATCATGGTTTGTCTTTTATTAGGACACCAAAACTCTGCTTATTGATGTGAATGAGATGATACAGCCAGAAATTGTGCATCCCTTTAGAAGAATCCAGATGGCACTTAAGTTGTAATTTTCTCCCTCTTCTATTTGAGGGGGGGATGTGGTATTGGACACTTAGTGACATAGCAGGGAATCTTGTATTCTGCTGTTCCATCCATGTTGGGAGTTCATTTTAATTCTTTTTAGCTTTCTAGTGGGCAATTCTGGGCTGTGCTGAACTGTGCCCTAGACATGTGTCCCCTGAGAGGTGAGGGAGTTGTGCCAGTAGTTAGTAATGATTAGTTGCCTTTTTCTTCTCACTCTCTGCCACAACTAAGAATTATGAACAGTAAGGCCTCTTCCTGTCCCGCACTACCAAAAAAGAGGCTCTCCACTGGCTGAAGGAGGACCTTTGCCACTCAGTAAGGAGAAGTGCAGAGTTGGAGGGGCTGGGGGCAGGGAGCTGTCCTTGGACTGAGACCACCCAGGCATGCTTTGCAGTTTGGAGCCAGCAAGGATGAGGGGAGGAAGGGGAGGGGATTTGCTGTGACAACACTCTCAGGTGTTATAACAGCATGGGTAGTAAAACGCACTCGCCATTTGGAGTGACTGGGTCAGTATCGCTGTCCCTGCTGTGTGACTCCAGCAAGTTAATGAACCTCTCTGAGCACTTCCAAGCTCACAGGCCAGTAGCCAATGTCTAATCCAACAAGAAACTGCAATGTGTTTTCTAAAACCACAGATCAGTAAATCAATACTGCTTATTTGTGTGAGAGCTCAGAACGGAAAGTGTAGACTTGAATCATCAACATAACAGAGAGAATGAGATCCAGAGTAGCCTGGTGAGATGTTTCTGTCAATTTATGTCTTTAAATAGATAGGCTCTTGTGAGCCCAGAGTTCAGCTTCATTTTCTTTTCTGTGCTGTGGATATTCCTCAAGGATCTCTTCCCTTGATGGTGAATTTTGGATCCAGCCTTTACAAAGACACAATCCTGGCAGGTAAGAACATCCCCCTCAGCTCCAGTTACATTTATCTGCTTTAAAGAGATAGCAGCTGCCCAGACCGGTTACGCTAACTGTATATCTGGGCCACCTCTTCTAGAGCCTTCTTTGCTTTGACATGTGAGAGAACTTGGCTAGCACTTGGGGCAGAGGAGCACCTCGTGGCTGAGAGTGGGCCCAGAGGTAGGTGCCTAAGAGTCCAGGTAGGTTAAAGAGTGAAAATGCCAATGGGGGCTTAGAATTTCCTTCCAAAGCTCTGAACTTTTGATATTGGCCCTTATTTGAGAAGTTACGCTACAGATTTTAATGATTATTTCCAGTGGGTCAAATAAATTATTTTTGTAGGTACTGAAAAGTAGAATACACCTAAACTAAATGATGAGCTGTACAGCACTTGAAGCAGTCATTTCATTTCAAGTAAGCTAGAGCTCTTGTCACAGCATGGAGGGATTTATTTTAAAGTCAGCTTTTGGAAAACATTGTAAATCCACAGTGTAAAGTCAGGATTCAAAATTACTAAGCTTGGAGAATCTTTTTTACAAGAGAGGACAAAACAAAACCTGGGAAAAACTGAATAGTAATGAAGGCCATGGCTCTAAGTGTAGATACATTAAGAGAAATGGCCGCTTTATTTCCTGTCATTTCTACATACGGTGAAGATTCTGAGTGGTATTATTTGACAGGCAGTATTATTTGGAAGCAGGTGTTAGACACGCAATTATCATAAAGACTCTATGAAGAGGATGACCACATGATAGGAATTTATCTTTATTCTAATATAGTTTACAGAGTTTTTTTTCCTGACAAATTACACTACACTTTATGGAAATGTAACATTTTGTATGAATGGGAAGGAAAGGCTTGGTTGCATGCTAATGAGGGAGACAAAGTAGCCTCACTCTTATTTGCAACTGGCCCAGACCTTTCCATTAGCAAATTAAAATCTGTTCAAATTTATTTACTAATATATTAGGAGAAGCTTCAGGCTAACCCCTTGACCTGTATTATATAGCAAACAACTGTAGCAGTGAAAATAATTAATAGCATGTAATGCACCTCCTGTTTATTTCTTCTTCATTACCAAAGGTCAGCTGTATAGTGTGTTTGCCATCTGCATTTGGTTTCAAGGGTATATTTACTTAAAAATTATCAATTATAGCTTTAAATGCCTTTCCTTAATTGCAGTGTTCTTATTGAACTGTGCTATATATCATATATATGCTTTGTGATTATTTTTATATTATATCACCCACTTCTGACTAATGCTGAGGGGAGCCTGCTCATTTCAAAATAATATCTCCCAAAGCCTGTTACCTTGTTTGTGTTTATTGCATAACTATGAAAGCCAAGGCTTTGTTCATCTTCATTATACCAAACTGAAACGATTAGTGCTTACCCTCTGTATCTTGAAGAAACCTTCTCTCAATTATCTTGCAGATCCTGATGCAGGAGGTTGGTAGTTAAAGAGCCTGCAACTTGCTATCTGAAAGTCAGGGTCTCTGAGTTCCCTCACAGGACTGGGCTTTGCTGACCTCTACTGTTTGCTTAAAAACGCAGTGGTGTGCTTGCTTCGGCAGCACATATACTAAAATTGGAACGATACAGAGAAGATTAGCACGGCCCCTGCGCAAGGATGACACGCAAATTCGTGAAGCGTTCCATATTTTTTTGTAAATAGGATCTCAAGTCCGCATCGTGTACAGCAATTAACCACTAAGAAGAATATATGCAGTGTGTTAGTTATTGAAACTGTACTACCGATTTGATTTGAAACTGTCTCATTGCTGTTTATCAATAAAATTTTGGAAAAAAAAAACCGCAGTGGTGTGTTGCTCCCGGCAGAGATTTGTTGTGAGGCAATTTTGGATACCTGATTCTACTGAAGAGGTGGTCATTTTGAGCGTTAGAAATGAAAAAGTTCTATTGTGATAACAAGTGCTCAGAGGTAGTGCCAGAAGGATGTGTCTGTCTTATTCGAGAGCCAAGGCCAAGAACCTTCTAGAAAAAAACTCAAAACTAAGTGCTATGAATTTTCATACGATCCTTTTACAGTTACTTTTCAAAATTTTTATTGGAAATTTCCCCAGTATTCCAGAGATTCTAAATACAGATATCCCTTGTCTAATGACTGAGTTTCATTCCTGCACTTGGTTGTTAAATGAGTTTGTGTGTAAGTGAGGAGTTGTGTATACAGTAGTATGTACATTACAATGTTCAGAACAAAGAAATGCTCAAAGAAAACTCCATCTTGATGACTTTGTTTTTATTTGCATAAATCTTACATGAACTACTTTCATGTATAACAGCATTAAACTATAGTACTGTACTATACAATGCAATCAACAAAAATTACAATTCTGTATAAACAAAATGTACTACAGAAAAGTTTGAAGCTCTATCAGCAACATGTACAGAACTGTATAAAAAGATGGCTCACAAGTCCAAATTATCAGGAGGAATGTTTGTAATTTATGTGATGGAATGTTCTTAGGATGAGAGGATGCTATAGGTAAAAGGAAGGATCAAAGAGAGGAGGACCTGCTTAGGTAGATGCAGGGGCTAGGGATTCGATCCCTGGGCCTGCCGTGCGGGCCCTGAGACTGTGTGTGGTGGCGCATACTTGTAATTCCAGCACTTGGGAGGCTGTACATAGGACGATCACTATGAATCCAATTTACATAGTGAGACCCTGTAGACCCTGTACTAAATACAAAAAAAAAGAGAAGAGGAAAAATAAAATTATGAATTGTGGTAGTGTTTTGTGATACAAAGGATCTGGATGAATGGGAGATTTTACCTTACGCTTGACAAAGATGGGAGGTAACAGTAAATTTCATAATTTGGAAGGAAGAAAGGTCACAGATGGTTCTTGGAGGAGTTCTCTGAGTATCTATTTTGTCAGCATCTCCATATTTCTACTTGCCAAAAAGTTGATTGCCTCTTAGGTTTATAGGTAGGTTAAACTATAGGTACAAAAAATTCACCTGGGGGATTTAAGAGAAAAAGGATATAGTTCCTATATTTATAAATATAATGTGATGGTTCTTGGCTGCTAGAGCATAATCCTGTAGTCAGGTATGGATGAGTATAGATCTGTTTCCTCCTGTACATATGCCTTGGATTACAGCTTTCACTTCTATCAACACAGCACTCTAGATCTGCCAAAGCCTGCCAAATAACGTGCTCCAGTGAGGCAGCAGTTGGTATTTGCCTATTTCCTAGATGAGCAAAGAGATACAGAAGATTATTATTATTATTATTATTATTATTATTATTATTATTGATACTGGGTATCAGGACTTTGCCCTTGCCATGCGGGCACTTAAGCCACTGAGCTATTTCCCCAGCCCGAGGTATAAAATTTAAATGATACTATAAATATAACAAAGAATTTTGAAGCCAGAATCCTCCCTGGCATCTTCAGCCTTTCCTTGTTATCTCTCCTAACCATCTTCTTCCTCCTGCACCCAAATTCACAGCCAGTGCCTTTTGTCATTAAGCCAGGGTCACAAACACCATGTTTTTGATTCTACACAAAGCACAAACAGCCATGTTCTACCTCATCTAGATTTGGACCCATACTCCTGTTCTGAACAGAAATGCAAAGATTTGCATATCTTTCCTACCAGAAGTCAATCTTTTGGCAATTAGAGCAAATTGCTGAGCTGATGTCAAAAAGGGAACTACTTTGGCATGTAGGATGTGGCTCCCTTTTTTTTTTTCTAGATGCCTGTCAGCTTTCATTCTATGAATAGAAGTACAGTCGCCATTGAGAGGAATTTTAAGACTGTAGACACAGAGATGGTTCCTTGTCAGGTTGTCATCAGTCTTTTGATTGTGTAGATTGTGTACTTTTTCTGCAGTAATAAACTAGAGCATAGTCCACTTCCAGTTGTTCTTACTCTAGGGATTGCACTGGGCACTGACTGTGGCTTGAATAAATATTATCTCAGGAACATAATGTATACAATTGTCAGCTATTATTCTTAATTATGAATTGGCTTTAAAAGATTACCAAATTTATAGTAGCAGTATATCAGGAAAGTGTTTCTAAATGGATAGATATTGCTACCATATACATATGAGTCAACAAAATACATATGCATTACAATTATCTCCTAATATTAAATCTTTGAGAATCTATTACAAAAAGAACTGAGTTCAAACTCAAATTACCCAGATTCTAACTATGGTTCAATTATTAAATCTGCATTTGGTATATACTGAGTGATCTGGAGAAAGGATCTTGTTTTCCTGCCCTCTAATTTCCTAGTCTAATGAAAGACATGTTTGTTACTGAATATTCACTGAGATTCTATTATACTTTTAAAGACAACTAAAATATATTCAGTACATACATCATTCACCAATGTTTAAAACATTTTAACATTCACAGTGTCCCCGCGATGCAGATATTATATAATGACAGAAAGGGGAACTTAGGCATATGAAAAGAAGCAATCTGTTCTTCCCTATTATTATGGAATTTTTGTTTCTAAGATATTTTGGGATTTGTTCTAATATGTTTGTAAATAGGATATCATGTCTGTATCTTGTACAACAATTAACCACTAAGAAAAATGGATGCAATGTGTTAATTATTGAAACTGTCCTACCAATTTGGTTTGAAACTCTCTCATTGCTATTTGTTTCTCAATAAAATTATGGGAAAAAAGATATTTTACTTCATGTAGAGTTCAGTATGGCAAGCAGTCAGGATACTGATTAATTTTATTTTTCTAAGTAAAGTTTATTCTCCAAGTACTGTCTACTTAGTCCTTCATCACTTATCATAAATAGAACCTTTATCACATATTGAATTTCTTTATGAGCCACATCTACTTCTGATCTATCTGATCACTCTGATGCTGATTCTTTTTCCTTTTTGTTATTGTTTCCATGACTACTTGAAAATGTTTTCTACTTTTCTGAGACATGAGTCTCTCCTTTGTTTGTTTGAGAAAGGATTTCCTTCTGTAATACAGGATAGTGTAGAATGCATTTTATATCCCAGGCTGGCCTTGAACTCATGGCAATCTCCATGCCTCCTCCTTCTGAGTGCTGGAACTTTCTTTAATTTTTGAAACATATTTTCTAGAGGCTAAAGGCCCAGGCCAATCTTGCCCATGTAGTCTTCTCAATGAGTGAGTAGGCTGATACTTCCACATTTCATGGTAAAATCGCATTGGATTAAACATAATTTGTAAACAACTTTTCCAAAGCGTAGTATATACATTGATTTATCCTTATCACCTTTCATTTCCTCTAGTAAAGTAATATACTTGCATTCAAGTAAGTCTTATGCGTTTCCAGTTAAGTTGATTCCTAGAGACTATTATTTTAAAATTTAACTTTTCAACTAACTTGTATTAGTTATATGTATTAATGGATACTACAGCTTCAATCCAGAATGCCCCTCACACATAGAAAATCTGTGTATTAAACTCTTGGCCCTCTAACTTGGAACTATTGGGAGGTGGTGGAACTTTAAGAGGTGGAGGTTAGTGGGTTGCCTTTTGGTCATGGGAAATGTGCACTTGAAGGGGATGGGGGACCCCCAGCACCATTCACCTTCTCTCTTTTGGCATCCTGGCCATGCGATGAAGGACTTTGCTATACTGTGCAATCCTCTTCCCGTGCTGTTCTACCTCACCACAGGCCAGAAAGCAATAGAGCCAATCAATCATGAATGGAAGCCTCCAAACCATGACCCAGAATAGGCCTTTCCTCTTTGTAAATTGCCCGTCTACTATGTTTTTCATAATATTGGAAAGTTGACTCTCACAGTAACACACTGAACTGTGGTAGTTCAATGATTATTGCTATTATAATATTATTGTTGTAATGTTAGTGCAAAACAATTACTATTGGTGTTGTAAGAAAAAGTAGAGCTAGATGTTGCATAGTGAATAAAATTAGGATTTGGGGAACAAAAGTAGCATAAGTGAAGACTTAGTGAAAGAAATCAGCATATAGTGTCTGGGAGACAGTGAAAGTTAATTATTGGGTAGAGAAATTATATAGGTTGCTCTATATTATCACTAGGATAAATTTTGCTAATAATACTCACCTTACCTCCTTCATGAGGCTATTACAAATTTTCTTGAAATGTGAGAAATATATGAAAATTCATCGTGTATTCTAAGGTAACTTTACGCAAGAGTAATAATTGGAGATTGTTAGATGAGTACATTGTGACACCTTGTGGTCATTTGTAGCTAAGCGCAGTGTTGCAATTCCACTGGTTGAACCAAATGTATGAATGGGCCTCAGAGTAGCTATTAGAGCTAAGGTTTATGGATCATCTAATCCAACACTCTTGTTTTATTTCAGCAAAGGGAGGCCAAGAAAGCAAATAGAGCTTGTTCAAGCCCACACAGTGTCATAGTAACAGAGCTGAAATCAATTTGCTGGCCTATTATTCTTTTTTTTTTTTGCTGTGTATAATTTGTATAATTTTGTTATCATGGAAAAAAGAACTAAAAGAAAAGACTATAATTGTACACTCCAGAGAATAAGCTGCACATTATTTTATGTTATATATGAAGCCTTTGAAGCATTTATCTGTGTGTGTGGGTAGTGGTGGCATTTTTATGGATGTGGAGTAGGCTGGTGTCTGAATGTGCATAAAGTTGGCCAAATTATGAGAACCAAGATTTGGTCACTCTGACTCAATACATTGGATCTGCACAAGTCTCTGAGTACCAGGTACTTGAGATAGTTTCCAAGCCTTTCACAGATCGATTGATCAATCTATCTATATCTATCTATTTATATCTATCTATGTATCTATCATCTATCTGTCTCTTTCTTTCTTTCTTTCTTTCTTTCTTTCTTTCTTTCTTTCTTTCTTTCTTTCTTTCTTTCTTTCTTTCTTTTTTCTGCTTTCCTTCTTCCTTCCTACTTTTTCTTTGTGCGTGTTCATAAACTTGTTTGTTCTTTTGATTTTTATTTTAATTTTATTAGTACATGTTTGAAGTACATCATGATTACATTTTTACTGAGGAATTGATACATGTACATGACACATCATAATTATTTTCGCTCCTCCCTGCTCCCTCCCTCCTTTGCTTAATATCCAGGGAAACTTGTGTCTTCCAGGACTGGATATGCCTTAGAATGCCTGCTACACTCTGTTATTCAAAGTACAGTGTCAGCCTCAGTGTACTGATGAATTCATTGGCCAATTTTTCTTTCTGTAGAGGAAGATCTGAGGGGAACATTCTCATTGCCATTACACTCCTATTGCTTTTCACAAATCTGCTTCTTTATATTTCCAGATTAAAGGACCATTGACTCAATGATAACCATGTATTTTGTTGTCAAACCACTTTGGAAAACTAGTAGGATGGCCTACAGCTCTAGTCACTGCAGTCAGCATTGGGGCTACAACTGTTCCCCATGTTTTCCTTACTCCATGAGCTTACAATGTTTGTTTCCTGAATATATACAATTGTTTATATAATAAATGTTTTTATTCACAGAAGGATATTATATTTTGTTAAGTGTTTTTTCTCTGTCTACTGAAATTATGTGGATTTTTATCCCTTTATGAAATTAATATGATGTATTCATTCTATGATTTTATGTTTTGAGCGAATTTGCATAAGTTGGTCAAATCTTTTGAAGTCATTTTTTTTTTTTTTTTGCGGTGTTACTAGGGATTGAATTCAGGACCCTGTGCTTGCCAGGCAAGAGCTTATACTACTAAACTATCTCCTCAGCCCCGGAAGTCACTTTTAAATGCTTCTAGATTTAGATGTAGAGTGTTCTATTAAGGGATTTTTGGCTCGATATTCATAAATGCCATCAGCCTATAGTATTGTTCTCTTGTAATACTTTCGGTTTTGATACTAGAGTAATACTAACACATTGAATGTTGAGGAAGTGTTTGCTCTTCTGTTTTCCAGAAGAGTTTGTGCAGAATTGGTGTTACTTCTTCAAATGTTTTGTACAATTCCCCAGTGGTATGATCTGGGTATAGATTCATCTTTGTGGGATTTTAAATTATTAAACCAATATGTTTGCTAATTATATGGGACTTTTTCCAATAATTTTGTTGAGAAACAAATAGCAATGAGACAGTTTCAAACCAAATTGGTGGGACAGTTTCAATAATTAACACATTGTATACATTCTTCCTAGTGGTAAATTGCTGTACAAGATGTAGACATGATATCCTATTTACAAACACCAATAGAACAAATCACTCTATTCATTAAGAGAATGTAACTATATATCTATCCTAACCACTTTGAATACATAGATACAAAATGGACATTCATCCATATCCCCTTTTGTTGTTAAGTTCCGTTATTTGAATATTGTAGGTGTGTAAACTCAGCAAAATATTCAAAAAGAGTCCAGTAGCCTGTATTAGTACTGGGTCTTCTGATTGACAGGCAATGTCAGAAATTGTTGACCTGAGTCCCCTATAGCTCAACATAACACCATGGTTTTACTTCTCATATTTCATTTGATACTTTCCTGCTGGATGGTTAAGACCAAGATAAAGCAGGACCTATGAAACAAGAGTTGTAGATTTGGGTCTGATAAGATCA
>NW_004524686.1:4950438-4951084 GCF_000260255.1 Octodon degus | reverse complement strand
CCCTACAGAATATGATAAAAAACATTTAAAAATTAGAATATATTTTAAAAGTAGGCATAAAGAATTATATACTTCTCATGTTTACACATAAGTCCAAAAATCTCACCATATACAACCTTGAAGCAGGATAGTCCCACGATATTCCTTTTCCTGTATCTTGACTTTATTCACCACCCCCTTCTTTTTGAACTACCATCTACCCAAGAGACTTTATAGCAGCAACTGGCATATCATGACAAGCAGCTCATATTCAGAAGATCAGAATGACAGGCACTCCAAGCATGAAACTACTATCACAGATTACCATCTTCAGTACAGTTGCTTAGTTCACAGGTATCAGTACATATAGTTAGTCAGGGTAAGAATATTTCCAATTAACCACTAGATGCAAAAATCTTCTGGAGATTCTCAGGATCATTGCCTTGCCCATCTTCTACATAGAACTATATGGCTTGAGATTGTCATGTTTCCTAGCTCTTCTCCTTTCCCACTCTTGATTAATTAGTCCTTGAGATCCTGCTTTCCTTTCACTTGTATTATACCTTTCTGTTTGTATTTCTTCTTTTGAGTTCTTACACTAGGGAAATTATGCGATATTTCAACGTGTGTGTCTGGTTTATTTCACTTAAGAGTATATGTTCAAGTG
>NW_004524686.1:4942787-4944692 GCF_000260255.1 Octodon degus | reverse complement strand
TATAGTAGTCTGGGCTGGAATTTGTTTTCATGGAGGAGCTGAAGTACTCTGCTCCATGCTCTTCTTGCCTGCATGGTTTATGAAGAGAAGTTGGCCATAATTCTGATGGGTTTTCCTTTGAATGTGACCTCCTTCTTTTCTCTAGCGGCTTTCAGCATATTATTCTTGTTCTGGAGTTCTGGGATCTTGACTATTATATGTCTTGGAGTGTTTTCAATTGGGGTTAGTTTACTTTGCATTCTGTATGCTTCAGTTACCTGAATGTCAGATTGTTTCCCATATTTGGGCAGTTTTGTACTATTACTTCTGCCCATATTTTTTAATGTAATTTGTATTGACTCCTTCTTTCTCATTGATGCTTATTAGTCTCACATTGTTCATCTTTGCATCATCTTGCAGTGATGGCTAATTTTTTCTGCATCCTAGTTGTTTTTAAGAGATCCTTTCTTAACTCTTCCCTAGCTGCATCAGCATCTTCAATATCTGAATCTCTGTCTTCACTTTCAATTAAATGGTTTTGCAAGCTTGTGATTGAGATTTTAATTTCCTCTATATCTCTTTGACTCTGCTTCATGTGATCTATTTCTTTCCTGTGTTGCTGATTCAAGGAATCTGTCATTTTTCTAATCTCCTCTATTTATTTTTATTGATGTCTTCCTTGGATGCAGTTATAAATTCTTTTACTGCAGTGTTTTGTTTTGTTTTTCAGATTGGGTTTCCTCTCTATGTTTCTGTGGTTGATTCTTTACTTCAGATGCTATGAGTTCCGAGAATTGTTTTCTTATTTCAGAAAATTCTGCTCTGAGTTCCTCTATAACTTTCTGCTGTTGCATATTTACTATTTAAGTTATTAATTTGTACATTTGAGCTGAGCTAGTAGAAATGAATTCCACTCTGAGTTCCTCTATGACTTTCTGGTGTTGCTTATTTACTATTGATACTATTAATTCATATATTTGAGCTGAGCTAGTGTCCTCTGCACTTGTTCTAGGTGGGCATTGGGTTTCCTCCATATGTTTCTACATTTGATTCTTTACTGAAGATGTTACTAATTCAGGGATTTCTTTTTTCATTTCCAATCTGAGTTCTTCTATACCTTTCTGCAGCTGCTTCTTTATTTCATAAGCCATTGATTCATTGCTTTCAGCTGTGTGATTCCCAATTTGTTCTGTGTTAGTGTCCTCTGCACTTGTTATGGGTTGGCTTGAGTTCTGAGATTGCATTTTGCTCTTTCTCATTGTCATTTTGTGTAGCACTGTCTTCTGATCTTTGTTGTAGATCTTTGTTGCAGTTATACCCTTAGCACATACTGAAGTTCAGGTGCAAATCTACAAAGTTTGGATTTATTCAGCTGTGCCTGGCTTGGGTGTGGCTGCTGTGCTCAGCTTCCTCCTGCTACTACCCTTGGGGATGAACCTGTTGTGCCCCTCTGGCAAGATGTTCTGCTCCTGTATTAGCTGTTTTGCTCTGTCCCCTATACTCTCTGCAGTGATTGCAGCTGCAGGGTTTTACCCCAGGCCTGTATGCCAGGTCTGAACTGTGTCTGGTGGGAACAAGTTGGAGCAGATGTGAGAGGCAGCTCTCCCACACACTCACTGGGTCTGGACTCGCACTGGATCTGGGGGTTCCTGGAACGTGGCAGAAATTTCTACTCTGTGGGCGGGTTGTGGAGTGGTACTACTGAGTGATGGGTGGTGTCCCAAGAGTGTGAAAGAGGGTGTCACCCATGCTCCTCCTGGGCTGGGACTAGTAGGTCACACCAGCACAAGGTAGCAGGAAGCTCTCCCACACACTCACCGGGCCTGGACTAGGACTGGATCTGGGGATTCCCAGAACATGGCAGAAATTCCTACTGGGTAGGCGGGGTAGGAGAGGTGCTGCAGAGTGGTGGGGGGTGTCCCAAGG
>NW_004524686.1:4941020-4942057 GCF_000260255.1 Octodon degus | reverse complement strand
CTTGCTCAATTTGAAATATATCCTATGCTATCATTTCATTATTGGCATTTGACCCATGGGTTCTTTATCAGTGTATTGTTTAATTTTATTTTTTTAAATTTCCCAAATATTTCCACCTGTTGTGGATTTCTAATTAAATTCCCTTTTGATTGAAGAATATACTTTGTATAATGTCAGTCCTTTTATTTAATTAGATTTGCAGCATGGCCTAGGGTATGAATCCCTCTATCCTGAAGAATGTATTGTGTGAACTTCAAATTCTATATTTGGCTGTGCTGAGATAGTCTATTGAAACTAAGTTGAGTTTCTTGATAGTATTGTTCTAGCATTCTGAATCCTGTCTATGTTTTTGCCTATTGATTATTGAAAGGAAGAAAATGTTGTCTTTCATTTTTATTGTGGAACTGTCTGTTCCCCTTTCAATTCTGGCAGTTTTTATTCAGTATATTCTGAGATTCCATTTTTAGGTGTATCTTTCTTTTAGCTGTTATAGCTTTCACCTACATTGAAGTTTTATTGCTACAAAATACTTCTCTTTGTCTCTAGTAACTTTTACATTAGGCACTTGTACATGATTTTAGTATGGCCTCTGCAGTCTTTTGTCTGCTGTTAACTTGGTGTTGTCTCTTTCCATCCTTTTCTTTGGAATTTCTGCTGTGTCTTGTAGACAATGTATAGTTAGATTTAATTTATACCCAGCCTGAGAATCTGCCTTTGGATTTAAGTTTAATCCTGCCTTAGTTACTTTTTACTCATTGCTGGGACAAATACCCAACACCCAAAATGAAGGAAGGAAAGGTTTATTTAGCTCATAGTTACTGGAGGTTTCAGTCCAAACTCAGCTGGCTCCAAGGCAGAGTCACACATGGCAGAGAGCAACCTTTCATGGTGGTGGCAAAGAGCAAGAGCACAAGGGAGGAGGAGCAGCAGCTCAAGCATGTAGCTTCTCTTCCTACCTTACATTGTAATGCAAATTACCTGCCCCAGCGCAGGTGCAGCAACCACACCCACAGTAATCAATCACAAACTCCAGAAGC
>NW_004524686.1:4938890-4939650 GCF_000260255.1 Octodon degus | reverse complement strand
TCTTTCTTCCTTGTTTCTTTTTTCTTTCTCTTTATTTCTTTCTTTTCCTTTTTTATTGGCAGTGTTAAGGGTAGAATTCTGGGCTTTGTATGTATTATGCAAATGCTACACCACCTAGCTGTATTTGCAAACATCTCCAGTTTTACCATCTTTGGGCTTTGTACATGTTATGCAAATGCTGTACCACCTAGCTGTATTCCCAAACATCTCTCCATTTAGGGAGAAGATCTTCTGAGCTCTCTGGATCATTGTCACATTCCTACAACAGCCCCTTTATTCCTTCCCTACTAAGAAAACTCAAGCATAAACTCTTGGTTGAATAATGGACATGGGTTTTTCCAGGTTTCCAAGAGAACCCCAGTAGAATGTATGCCTTTAACAATGAAGTCTTAGGAAAAGTTTAAATCTTGTCTTAAGAAAGCACTTGCTGGTCTATGAACTCTTGATTATACAGTCTAACATTTCAGTCTCCTAGAATAAGCCAGTCAAAAAACTCAACCCCAGATATTCTTATGGATCTTCTGAATCTCATTGACACATGCATGGTAAGGTCTTTTGAAATTATTTCAGTATATAGGTACTTTCCTCAATTATCAGGCCCAGAACATTTTTCTCTATGTTATGCTGGGATTCAAGCTTAGTTACTGGTCTTATAGTCAGGAGAAGAGGTAAAAACTCCCAGTGTTCTTGCAAAAGTGTTCGGTGCCGTATCAATAAGTCTATCACTTGTGGGTCAGCTCTCAGTATTTATTGTGTACAG
>NW_004524686.1:4916264-4922185 GCF_000260255.1 Octodon degus | reverse complement strand
AAAAAAAAAAAAAGATAAAAAAGGACTGCAGATAGAACTCAGTGTCAAAGTTCTGTGTTCAATCCCGATACTGTAAAGGAAAAAATGTGGATGGGAATTATGAAGAAATTATATTTTCTAATTTTCATAAAAGGATATTGAAAGTTGAATGTTAAAGTTGGTTGGGCAGTTTCTCAATACCTACTAAGAATATAAAGTTTTAAACTTATTCTAGAAGTGATACTTCCAAATATTTTTCTAGGATACAGCAATAGCCATCTATTTTTGTTAACACTGATTTCCCCTGTGTCTCTTAAACCCTTATTCCCCCCCACCCCCTTGGAACACTTTTCTGTGTATACTTTTGTCTTAGTTACTTTTCTTTCATTGTTGAAACAAAATACTTGACATCAGAGTTAAAGGGGGAAAAGATTATTTCGCTCACAGTTTGGAGAAGTTTCAGTCCACAATTTGCTAGCAACAAGGCAGACTGGCTCATGGCAGAGAGGTAACAGTTATGGTGGTGGAAGACAGCAAATGCTGAGAGAGAGAGAGAGAGGGAGAGAGAGAGAGAGAGAGAGAGAATGTCTACCTCTTATATTGTATCCAGTCGACTGGAATTAGGGTCTAATTCCAATTAGTGCCAGTCTAACCAGTAGACTGATCCAGCAATCACCTACCCTTAATTCCAGCGTTAGACCATGAATCATTTGCAAATTCTAGATTCATCCACCTTTCAAAAGCCTGCCTCAAAGACAATATGAGGCTTTGGGGGAACATCTAGACACAAATCATTGCAGCCTTGAACTGTTAAAGAGACACACCACTGCCTTAATGTTTCTCAAAACAATGTTGCTCTATTTATTGTTCTTTAGAATTTCTGTAAGAGGTATTCAAAAATCTGTGTACTTTTTAAAATAAAAAAGAGAGTTTCTATGATCATATGTGCTATACTATTATTACTATTATGTGTAAAATATTGATCTTTGAGGATGAATATTTTTCTTGACATTTCCTGAAATTGATTGCATGACCGCACTCAATCCTGCTTGAGTGTGGATGAGATTTCCACTTCAGATCAAGGAAGTTGGGTAGAAAATGTACCCTCTGTGACATAACATCAGGAAAATTATGATGTTAGTGTTCAAGTTTATGAAAATGCTTTATATAAGAAAATGACTTATTCATAGGAGTCTGTTTGAGATGTTTAGAACATTCCTGCCAAACAAAGCAAGCAGTTATGCTACCTGTCATTCAGTAGAATTTTTTGCAAATATCTCCATTTCTCCAGATCAGGATTTGACTATCAATCTTTACTACCATTGAGTTCATTAATTCCTATGTAGCTTTCTGGTAACATTGGATCTGACAGGATAAAGTGGTAAATTTAAACTCAAAGAACATTTATGTACCTTCTTAGCTTGCCAGAATGCCTCCTTAACCTCTTAGGTAACTACTTCAACTACTAATAATGGCATTGTAACATTTTGATGAAGCAAATCAAGGTATTTGTTATGACTGTTACAGACAACTGGGCATATTAGTATATATGAATGTAGGAAGAAATTTTGGGCCTGGAAAGACACAAAACCATTTCTGTGTGAGCCTCTTATAAGTAGTGATTACTGGGAAAGGAAGGCAAAAATGAACGTTTGAACCATTACATGCAGTTCTCAAATTTCTATATCAGTAAGTAAGACAGGAGAGGCTTGATAACCATACAGCAGCTATTTCTTTAGTAGAACAGTGTAATTTTTTTCTAACATACTGTCTTTAATTCCATTTCACTTATGCAATGAAAAGTAATTTTCTTTTTTACTTATTTGTGTTTCAAGAGCTACAGATCAGAAGAGAGAAGACATTTTAGGAGCATGCTGGTGGGTGGGAATCATTTGGCCCACAATAAGCATGATTAAACATACTGAAGAAATTGAGTAAGTCAAATATGAAAACCCCAAGAGATTACATTAGCTTAATCCCTTTATTGAACACCAAATGGCCACAGGCATAGTCTTTGTATTTAAACATTAGGAAATCACTTTAAGCTTTATGCTTGTGCTGATACTTGCATATACCATCAAAAGACACTAAAAATGTACCTTTAAATATGCTGAAATAATGTAGATTTAAGTAACTCAGATAACTAGGCAACCCTGAAACAAACATTCTGAATATTTTCTTTCTCAATAGTAAAGTTCCTTTGATGTTCATATGGATCTCAATTTGATTACAGTTGTTGATTTAAAAGTGATTCTAAAGTCACTGTATGAAAAATTATACATACATGGTAATATTCTCTTTTCTACTAACTTTTAGTAGAAAAAATGGGCTTGTACATCTTCAAACTCATTTATTGAATACTGGCATACAGTAGATATGTGGGTTCTATTCAGAGTTCTATTTTCCAGCTGGTAATATAACGCATAGTCCCTAACATTGTTTATTACTCATTTCAACTTGATAATACTCTTGAAAAAAATTAGTATGTGAAAAGAGTGTGATTTAGATGCTCAAAACTAAAGTGATTACAGGCAGGATTGACAGAAAGAGGTGCTAGCACTTCTCTTGTTTGTATCATAAAGACTTCACCTGACATAGCCTTTGTTTCACAGCATTGCAATCAAGGTGGGAAACTGGGAGGATGATTAATATCTGAGGGTTGGTAATGCATTCTCATGACCAGTATTTTGTTTAGCTTAGGAAAAATGACCACATATTGTACTCTAACCTCACCATTTTAGTGACTTAATGAGACTTTTTCTCAAAATAAAAAAGCAAAAGGCTGAGATACAATTTTGTCTAAAGGCCTCAAATTTAATCTCCAGATCTGAAACAAACAAACAAGGAGGTGAAAACACATAAACAAAATGTTAGAAATTAAACCTTTTAAACAATTGTATTTTACAATAAAACTCAAAGGTGTGTGCATAAATATGTGTGTATAGCAGAATAATTTCAGAAAGCATTTATTCTTTCTGATGTACTATAACATTTTGTGTTCTAAATTGCATTATATTCAGTTTCATTTAAAATTTGATATTATACCCCAACTCAGTAGCATGTCCCCACATCACAGATAACAATGAGCCTAAACACGCATTGACTGAAACAACTTTTAGTTATCATCATCATCATCATCATCATCATCATCATCATCATCATCATCATCATCAAGTGGCTATGGCAGTTGTTGTGGCTAGGTGCAAGCACTTACCTGAGCAGCAGCAACATGAGAAGATTCTAGAACAAAGACAATGGGCAATTTTCCTGGAATGACTGCTGGATACAATAAAACAGTGCCAGATTAACTTTGAAGGGAGAAAGAAAATCACATCAGATTCTGACAGCAGTGACAAGGTTCAACTGAACTAAATTGGATAGATTGAGGTAGTAAAGAATCCCTCTTGACAAATAAAGCTAAGAACACATCAGAGGAAAATAGAACCTAAACAAAACAATTGGATGGTATATATATATGATAAATAAAAAGAGGTAGAAATTCAAGTACTTCCCCAAATTACAGGTTCCAATGTTTTAAAACTATTTCATTATAAATACTAACTGATTTTATTTGTACTACTTGTTTATCTTATTTCATTGAACAAAGCACTGTGTCATTATCTGCTTGTTTCCTTTTTGTAAGGGTCCTTTTGGTTTATGGCCTGTTCTTTTACTAACTGCTTTGAAGATAGTGATTCCCAGTGTAATAACTATTGCTATTCTCTTTTTATTTGGTTAAGAATTTTTAATTTTTTCATAAACTGAAAGACAGAACTGACCAAATCTGTACAAAAAACTAACAACAAATGTACCAAAGAAATAGACTCCATGGAAAGATGTCAAATAGAAATCCCATAGTGAAATAATTCTTTTGAGCACAGTAACAGCAGAAATGACCAATATGAGAAAGGGTTTCAGATGTTGAGGATGAAATTGAATCAGATGATGCCATATTCAGTGAAACTTCAAGAATGATAATACAACAATAAAATTGATCCAACAGCTACTAGATGATAAGAAACATGACCTAAGATAATTGGAGCTAGAAATTAGAGCACAGCATACATAAAGTAAAAAAAAAACCTCTGTTTATAGAAACCATAGCAAAATACCACACATAGGTGGAAAGAACTCAGCGTATAGGTGAGGCTTAAAATTACCCCAAATAGCTACAATGAAGAAAGAAACATGCATGATGTATCATAGTCAAACTCCTAGAAGTGCAATACAAATTCAGAATCTAAAATGGTGTCAGAGAAAAGGAAAAAATCAATTATAAAGGTCAAACTCATTTGGATTACAGTAGAATTTCCAACACAAACATTAAAAGCTAGGAAACATGAAGTATGTCAAACCATAAAAGTAAACACCTACAAACCAGAATAATATATCCTGAAAAACTGTATTTCAAAATTTATGAAGAAATTAAGACATTTCAGAAAAGAGAACTCATTAGGCAACCCATAAATGCTGAACCAGCACTTCAAAAAGTTTTTCAGACTATGCAGAGGTGTGGGAGAGCTTTTGGCTAGCTGGCTCCGGTGGGACCTCTCCATTCCAAGCCCAGGTGCAGTGTGAATGAGACACTCTTTCACCTCCTTGGGACACCCTAACACTCTGCAGCCCTCCCACCCCACCCCCCACACTCCTCCAAGTGAGAATTTCTGCCCCCTTATCGGGACGGCCAGTTCCAGCCTTAGACCAGGCTCAATAGTGGGAGAGAGTCCGGCTATCCTGCGCCTGCGGGACCTTTTCGGTCCAAGCCCAAGCGCAGCGTGGGTGAGAACCTCTTCCACCCCCTTGAGAAAACCCCAACACTACGAAGGCCCTCCCCACGCCCCTGAGTGAGAACTTCTGCCGCGTTATCGGGACCCCCAGATCTAGCCCTAAACCCAGGCCAGGTGAGTGTGTGGGAGAGCTACCTCTCCCCATTGCTCCACCTTGTCCACTTCAGACTCAGCTCAGTCTTGGCATACAGGTGTGGGGTGAAACTCTACAGGTGCAGTCCCTGCAGAGAGAGTAGGGGAGAGGATCACCCAGCTAGTCCAGAAGCAGAATATCTTGCCAGAGGGGCACAACAGGTTCACTCCCAAGGACTGCAGGAAGGAGCTGAGCACAGCAGTCAGACCCAAGCCAGGCACAGCTGGATAAATGCAAACGTTGTAGATCTACACCTGAAATTCAGTAGGTGCTAAGGTTATAACTGCAACAAAGCTCTACAACAAAGGGCAGAAGACAGTACTACACAAAATGACGAGAAGGAGCAAAATGCAATCTCAGAACCCAAGCCCATCCATAACAAGTGCAGAGCACCCTAACACAGAACAAATTTGGAATCACACAGCTGAAATCAAAGAATGAACAGCTTCTGAAATAAAGCAACAACTGAAAAAGATATAGAGGAACTCAGATTGGAAATGAAAAAGAAATCCCTCAATTAATAGCATCCGCAGTAAAGGATCAAATGCAGAAACATGGAGGAAACCCAATACCCACCCAGACCAAGTGCAGAGGACACAAGCTAAGCTCAAATGTAGGAATTAATGGCGTCAGAGACCCAGTCCTAGCCCAGGTCCGGTGAGTGTGTGGAGAGCTTCTTGCTACCCTGCGCCGGTGGGACGAGTCCCAGCCCAGGCACAGAGTGGGCCAGACACTCTCCCGCCCCCTCGGGCCGCACCCCACCCCTCCCACCAAGTAGGAATTTCTGCTGACTTCCAGGAACCCCCAGACTCAGTCCTAGCCCAGGTCTGGTGAGTGTGTGGAGAGCTTCCTGCTACCCTGCGCCGGCGGGACCAGTCCCAGCCCAGGGGCAGCATTGTCCGGACCCTCTCCCGCCCCTTCGGGCCGCCCCCACCCCTCCCGCCGAGTAGGAATTTCTGCCGACTTCCGGGAACCCCCAGACTCAGTCCTAGCCCAGGTCCAGTGAGTGTGTGGAGAGCTTC
>NW_004524686.1:4905901-4910257 GCF_000260255.1 Octodon degus | reverse complement strand
AAATTCATAGCTGTGAACTTACTCATTAGGAAAACAGAATGGGAATAAATAAATACCCTAATGCTGCATCTCCAGCAGCTTGAAAAGGAAGAGCAAACCAAACCTAAAGCCCAAAGATGGGAAGAAATCATAAAGATTAGAGCAAAAATTAATTCAATTGAGATGAAGAAAACAGTTCAAAGAATGAATGAATAAAAAAGCTGCCTCTTTAAAAGATTAAATAAAATTGATAAGCCCCTAGCTAATTTCATCAAAAAGAGGGAAAAAAATTCAAATAGAAACAATAAGGAATGGAAAGGGTATAATCATCACAGACTCAGTGGAAATTCAGAAGATTATCAATAGCTACTTTGAGAAATGTTTCATTTTTTAATAAAAACAAATTTTGTTGTAGAATAATGTCCTGGATTTGAACCCCAACTCCACATGTTCTATGTCCACTATATTAGGCCATCAACATCTTTTGCTTAGACTCTTACAAGAGCCTTGTTATAGGTTACAATGCTAGTTACAGTCCACTTACAACATAGTAGCCAAAAAACCTCTAGTCGTGTCATGTTATTTCCTTGTTCAACATCCTACAATGGCTTTGTACTGCAATTAGATATGGCAATTGATTGCCATTTAGTTTATATTGCCATTTTCTATGTTTGTGCATCTATTGGCCCTGGATAGGGCAGGTTTATTGCATCTTAGAACCTTTCTATGATTTATTCCCTCATTTGCAAAGTTCTTCAATTTACTGTTTCTTCATTTATTCCTTGTCATTCATGTCTCACCTGGAATGTCATCCTCTCTGAATGGTCTTTACTGGCCACCTAGGATATGCTATTATATTACTGTCATACTGCATTTGTAAAACTCATTACTTCCTTTCATTACTATTATTTATTTTATTCCTTGTTATTGTTCTCTCTCCTCCATTAATCTTGTAAGCTCTTTTAAGTCATGGACCTTATCTTATCTGGTCTTGTGTCTCAGGCCCTGGGACTATGCCTACCTATTGCCACTACCTCCCAGTGTTTTGCTATATATATTTTTTATTTTCACAAGTAACAATACTTATCTTTTCTGTATTCTTAAGTTGAAACTTGTAATATTTTGATAAATTTTTAGCACTGTTTTCTGGAGGATACACTACAAAAATCTCCCAAGGAGTGTATTCAAAATGGAGAAAAATTTTTATAACATACTATATGAGGGAAAGGGCATGAAATTTAGCTACTTAATCCAGAGAAGAACAGATTAAGAGCACAACTCAGATTCATTGTTGCTTCATTAGTTTAATTTTGCTCCTTTCTATGAAGCTTTCTTTTGTCCTTATAATGAAAAACTTTGAATTCACATGGCAGTTACACCTTCGTTCAAGTTGTGAGTGGAAACGTTGAGCTTCCTGCGTGGCATTCTGTGATGTTATGCTGTCCTGACACTGGTACACAGCCTCCAGAGGCTGTGCTCTAATAGATGCAGATGGCTGGAACCCTTGCTTGGCTTTACTTTTATTTACAGTACTTACATGTATTATATGTCCAGATTTTCCTAAGCATTACATAGAAAATACTCCTTTTACTAATTTATCACCTGAGTTAAAATATACTTATTATTTGCAACACCAGACATAGAATCATCAATAACTTGGGATACATCCTCACTGAAATGTAGTTTTAACTCAGTTTTGCTGACTGGACATTTTCTGCCTGTCTTTTCCCCAGAAAGTGGTCTTGAGTATCTTATCTTGCTGCAAAAGCAGCACTTGTGGCTCTGTTGTTGCATCTGTTATGGAGACCACTGTGGCTCACAGGTCTTCTCCTGAGGCTGATAGAATGCCATGTGACCTTCTCATGACCATGAAAAATAGGCTATTTGGGGAAGGTGGCCACAAGGCCATTTTCACTAATTCCTGTATCTCTTGCACCTCCACTGACATGCCAAGGTACAGCTCCATGCTGTAGCAAGAAATTACTTTGTCCAAAACAGTGACCTGCTGCTTCTTTCCACTGTCACCTGGCTCTTCTTATTCATTTTAACCCTGTGGGCTCAGAGATACAGGGAGGTGACACCAAAAAGTGGCTTTTGATGTAGCCTGTCTGATGGGTCAACTAATGGAAATTACCATTTCTACATATGAGCCCCGAATAGATGAAGGGTCTCCAGATGAGCTTTGAAAGACTTGTGATTATGATGTATTAAATATATAAATGTCATAATACACATCCCAATTATTGGTTACTGCTAGTATTTGCTAGGATATTTTCTTTCTTCTTTCTTCTTTCTTCTTTCTTTCTTTCTTTCTTTCTTTCTTTCTTTCTTTCTTTCTTTCTTTCTTTCTTTCTTTCCTTCATTTTTTTTTGGCAGAACTGAGGATTGAATTCAGGCAATTGTGCTTGCCAGAGAAGCTCTTATTCTACTGAGCCATCTCCCCGGCCCTTATGATATTCTTATTCTGAAAATTTAGAAGTAAATTGAAATATCCTAGAATTTATTTTATTGCTTCTTGAATAGTTTGTATATAAACATAATCAAGTAACTGATATGGGTGAGGCAGTATATTAGGGTGTGGCCGGGTGGCTGGGCAAGTGCGCATGGCATGTCAATTGCAAAGATCAGGGACATGTCTGAAAAAGTTAGAAACTCTGCACCTGGGATCAATCAGAAATTGCTACCTTCAGTTTTTCTTTCAAGAACTCAAATAGGGTTTTTTTTTTTTAAATTATATTTAGTATAGTGCCCACAGGGTCATACTTGACTCTGGTCATACAAAAATTGGACTTGTAGTAATTCTCCTGTTTTCAGCTTCCCATGTGCTGGAATTACAGGCACAAGCCACCATGCCCAGTTTCAATCACCATCTCAGCATGCCCTGGGGGTGGGGCTTGCACTGCACACCGGGGATTGAACACCAGTCTAAGTAGGCACGTTAATCCTATGAGCTATATGGCTGGCCAACTCAAATAGGTTTTTGATAGGATGGTTTAAATCTGACATCAGCTGAAGGCATGGGAAGTACAAAAGATGACCACCAGTAAGGTTAATCATCCGCAGTGGCCTACTCTTACTCCGTAGAGTGTATTTCTTATCCTACCTTAAATTGCTCCACACTCACTCTAGAGAGCATATTTCTTTTCTTACAATCAATAACTGTAATGACTATAAAATTCCACTACCTTTTTCTCTTGCATGGACTAATTCTATGTTCAGGACAGCAAGAACCTAGAAAATGTCTGGACTTGGTTAGTTTTCTCTCATGGCTGAGAGAAAATGCCTAATTCTCTTTTTTTTCCATAATTTTATTGATAAACAAATAGAAATGAGACAGTTTCAAATCAAATTGGTAGGACAGTTTCAATAATTAACACATTGCATACACTCTCCCTAGTGGTTATTTGCTGTACAAGATGCAGATATGATATCCTATTTAGAAATACTATCAGAACAAATCCCTCTATTCTTTAGAGAATGTAACTATATATCTATCCTAACCATTTTGAATACACAGATGCAAAATGGACAATCATCTCTATCCCTTTTTTTGTTTAATTCTGACATTTGAATATTATAGGTGTGTTAACTCAGCAAAATATTCTAAGAGAGTCCAGTAGTCCATAATAGTACTGGGTCTTCCACTTGACTGGCAATGTCAGAAATTGTTCACATGAGACCCCTACAGCTCAACAAAATACCATGGCTTTGCTTCTTATAATTCAGTTTTATACTTTTCTGCTGGATGGTTAAGACCAAGACAAAGCAAGAGACCTATGCAGCAAGAGTTGTAGCTTTTGGATCTGGTAAGATCAGTGAAATCAACTCAGGATTCATCCTGAGATCTTGTACCTCAGATTGAAGATCCTTTGTCAGTGTCAGCCATATGGATGAGTCACAGCCATTGCTTGGCCAATGTGGTCTCTGTGAAAGCCTCAGAGAATGTTTTCTCTCCAAGTAACTCTCCTTAGGCACACTCTACATCATTGATCACTTTCCTCTTTGGCGCCATAATCTCCTTGATTAGAAAATTTGGGACATTACTGAGGTACATGACATTACAGTACACATTCTCATATGTTCTGAGTCTCAATTGAACTTGGAAGGCTAGGGCCAAAATAATGGCTTTCCTTGTGGCCCTCCTTTTTCTCTAATTTTGGTCTGCAAACTTAGATTGTTAAACTTCCAGAAGAGAAGCTTATTGTCATTACCATACAGCCTAGGCTGTTAAGCCTAATTTCACTATCTGTCTGAATATCAAATATCTTAGGCATAACATGGAACAGGTATTGATATGAATAAAGTATTTATGTTGAACTTTAAGTCCCTACAGAATATGATGAGAAAATTATTTTAAAAATTAAAATATATTTTAAA
>NW_004524686.1:4903417-4905214 GCF_000260255.1 Octodon degus | reverse complement strand
TCACTATGATATGATGTTTTCAGATCCACAGGGAAAATTCCCAGTAGAGGAATAGCTGGATTAAATGGGAATTCCAGTCCAAGTTTTCTAAGGAGTCTCCACACTGATTTCCATAATGGTTGCACCAGTCTACATTCCCACCAGCAGTGGAGAAGGGTTCCTTTTACCTCATAGCCTCTCCATTTGTTGTTGATGGATTTTTTTATGATAGCCAATCTTTCTGGGGTGAGATGATATCTCAATCTTGTTTTAATTTGCATTTCATGAATGGCTAGTGATGTGGAGCATTTTTTCATATATTTATTCGCTTCTTTAATTTCATCCTCTGAGAAGTGTGTTCTTTTTGTATGCTTATTTCAGGACTGGGTCTTTAAATTTTGGGGTCCTACTCTTTTTTCGTTCTTTATAAATTTTAGAGAGGAGACCTTTGTCTGAGTACTTATTTGTCATGATTTTTTTTTCAAATTTATGGGTTGTCTTTTCATTTTGTTGGGAATTTCTTTTGACATGAAAAAACTCAGAAGCGCAGGTCCCAGTTTTTAATATTTCAAGTGTTTCCCATTGGATTTGATTTTTATTCATGAACCCTTTGCCTACCCCTATGTCTTCAAGAGTTTCTCCCACTTTCCCTTCCAGGAAATTTAGTGTTTCTGCTTTAATGTTTAGATCTTTAATCCATTTTGACTTTAGCTTAGTGCATGGTGATCGACCTTTTTCAAGTTTTAGTTTTCGGCATGTAGAGAGCCAGTTTTTCCAGGAATATTTGTTAAAGAGGCTATCTTTCTTCCAGTGAGTATGTTTGGCCCCTTTGTCAAAGATAAGGTGACTGAGTGTATTCGTAGGGGCTTCAGTGTCTTCTAATCTATTCCATTCATCCTCCGATCTATTTTGTTTCAAGTACCATGCTGATATTATCTCAGTAGCCGTGTAGTATAATTTCAAGTCAGGAATTGTAATGCTGCCTGCTTTGTCTTTATTGCCCAGAATTGCCTTTGCTATTCTAGGTCTTTTCTGGTACCAGATAAATTTTAGGAATGATTTCTCTATGTCCGTGAGGTATGTTGGTGGTAGTCTGATAGGGATTTCATTAAATCTATACAGCAATTTTGGGAGTATGGCCATCTTCACCATTATGGTTTCTCCTATCCAGGAGCATGGAATAGCTTTCCATTCTCTGAAATTGTGTACGTTCTCTTTTCTAAGATTACTGTCAATTTCTTTGAAAAGATCTTTGAGTTCTTTTGTTAGATGAATTCCAAGGTATTTCATTTTCCTTGGTGCTATTATAAAAGTTATCATTTCTCCACTTTCCCTCTCAGTGTGTTTGTTATCTGTGTAGAGCAATGCTATTGACTTTTGGGTATTGACTTTGTATCCTGCTATGCTTCTAAATTTCCATACTAATTCTGGTAGCTTCTTGTTGGAGTTTTTTTGGTCTTATAAGTAAAGTATCATGTCATCTGCAAATAATGTTAATTTAACTTCTTCTTTACCTATTCTTATTCCATTTATTTCTCTCTTTTCTAATGGCTGTAGCTAATGAATGCAGAATTATATTGAATGGGAGTTGTGATAGAGGACATTCATGTCTTGTACCAGACCTAAGAGTAAAAGATTTCAGTTTTTCCCCATTTAGAATTAAGTTAGCCATTGGGTTTTCATAAATGGCTTTTACCGGATTGAAGTAAAGGCCATCTATTCCAACTTTATGTAGGACTTTGAACATGAATGAGAGTTGCTCTTTCTCAGAATGCTTCTCTGCATCAATTGAGATGATCATGTGGTTTTTAGTTTTCT
>NW_004524686.1:4899252-4902951 GCF_000260255.1 Octodon degus | reverse complement strand
ATTTCCAATCTGAGGTCTTCTATATCTTTCTGCAGCCGTTTCTTTATTTCAGAAGCTGTTGATTCATTGCTTTCAGCTGTGTGACTTCCAATTTGTTCTGTGTTAGTGTCCTCTGCACTTGTTATGGGTGGGCTTGGGTACTGAGTTTGCATTTTGTTCCTTCTCTTCATTTTATGTAGCACTGTCTTCTGACCTTTGTTGTAGATCTTTGCTGTAGTTATGACCTTCGCACGTACTGAAGTTCAGGTGCAGCTCTACAGAGTTTGGACTTATCCAGCTCTGTCTGGCTTAGGTCTGGCTGCTGTGCTCAGCTCCTTCCCGCTGTGGACCTGGGCTAGGAGTGGGTCTTGCGGTTCCCCGAAGTCGGCAGAAATTCCTACTCGGCAGGCGGTGTGGGGGAGGTATTGCGGAGTGATTGAGGGCTGCCCAAGGGGGTGGGAGAGCGTCCGGTCCATGCTGTGCCTGGGCTGGGACTGCTCCTGATGGTGCAGGGTAGCAGGAAGCTCTCCACACACTCACCGTACCTGGGCTAGGACTGGGTCTGGGGGTTCCCGGAAGTCGGCAGAAATTCCTACTCGGCTGGCGGGGTGGGGGAGGTACTGCGGAGTGGTTGGGGGGCGGCCTGAGGGGGTGGGAGAGGGTCTGGCCCACACTTCGCCTTTGGCTGGGACTGGTCATGCCGGCGCATGGCAGCAGAAAGCTCTCCACACACTCACCGGACCTGGGCTAGGACTGGGTCTCTTTTGGTTTATTTTTTATTGTTTATTTATTTATTTTTTGCAGAACCAGGGATTGAACACAGACCCTTGCACTTGCTAGAGAAGCGCTTATTCTAATGAGTAATTTCCTTGGCTCCTGTAAATCACCTTTTTCAATCCTCAACAAACAAATGTTCTAGGCAATAAACTTTCATGGTTTCTAGAAACATTTAGTGAATGTGTGATGAAACATTTCACTTTAAACCACAAAAGTAATCCCCCAGGCTGTGGCCATACCATCCTGTGCATGCCTGATCTCCAGCTGATCTCGGAAAAAATAATGTCCCAGATGTAACCTCCCCATTATAATGTAAAATGCTAGTACCCATCTTATATTCTAGAGCACTTCCACTTCCAAATATAATGCAAATATTTTCACTTGGGAATTCAGGCAATATTTGTATCAGAGGAGTGACTTACTCTCTAGACCTGACCTAAATTATTCCTGGATGACAGTGCAACCTATTTTGAGTGAATATTTTTGAACTGAATAAACTGCTTAGGGAGACTCCCCAAAGATATTAGTCTGGGATTCTAAACTGCTAAACTCACCCCAGTGATCCTATTCTGTGACTTCCCCTTAGACTTCAGTGTTAGCACTTACATCCCCATTTGGGAAAAGGGAAATAAGTAGAACAGCTGAGCCCCAGCAGGGCCAGTAAGAGATGCAAGAATAGATCCTGTCTGAGCCTTTGCTATGTGGCAGATGTGGAGACATACAAGACTTCTAGGGTGTCTTGGTACATTTTATAAGATTAAGGCACTTTCTTGCCATACCTAATTTTTTTTCACTTTAAATGTGAACAGATAAGTTTTATGTCTTTACTCTGCTCATCAACACAAGTATGTTTTCATTGAAATTTTTCCTTTTCCTGTCTGACATGTTCCTCCTCCTTTTCTGAGTAAGGGCCAATTTTTTTTTTTGTATTCAACTTGGGTTTCACTTACTGCCTAGAAGCTTTCTTAGATTTATCTTCCTAACTTAGGTATCCCTTGTTCATTTCCTTCACAAGCCTCACTATACCTCTATTAGAAAGAGGATTACTGAAACTACAGTGGCAACATCAGTGACTCCCTGTGATCAGAGCGAGGGCAGGAAGAGGCTGACATCTAACATGACCTGACACACAAACATCATTTAACTGTTGCTTTTTGGTGTATTCTTGTTGGGAAACACAAGGTCAAATTTGACAGGTAGACAAATAAGTGGGATAATGGAGCCAAGATTCCACCTAAGTTTGAGTCCAACATCCATGTTATTCCGATATATCTTGCTACTGCTTCTTCCTTGGTAAGGACTACATAATGTCACTCTAAATTCCACACAGCAGAGCGGAAATGCAAGATGGGAAGATAGGAAGGAAATAATTAATTACAGCTCACAATATATCATTGCCATTTTAGCTTTTCTGAATATTTTTCTAAGGCATGGTTCCTTAGAGATTACATACCTTTAGGTCACTTAGCAGTTAGTTGTGTGATTAAGAAAATTATTTCACCTTTGAGCTGCACTTTCACCTAGTGAGAGGAAACTGAACAGGGCTAGAATTTGGACAAAGTCAACTGATAAACAAATTGGAGGCATAAAATAGAGAATGTTAATGAAATAACCAGCTGAGGGACTGGTATTAGATAGGAACTCAAGAGATGGGTTTTCTTTGTACATAACTTATTTGAGCTCCTAAGCAAAGAAGGCAACATTCCATTTTATACCTAATTGGGGTATCCTATGCCTAACTACTTATACTGGAAGAATAAAGACAATAGGAGTCAGTGGAAAGTATACAGCTTTGTGTATGTTCAGTTTAGGTCATTTAGTTTTGTTCAGCCTCACGTTTTGCTGTATTAAAAAATTAGGGTGATTATTATTTAATTTACAAGGCTGTGCTAATTTTCAAATGAGGTAACATCTACAGTTATGATGCTTGGCACATTGTTAGCATTATTAATAGGATACCACACAGCAACCTTAGGTATTATTTCATCCAGTATGTGATTGGATTCATTTTCAAATAATAACACACTTTCCTCACTTGACTAGAGTTTAATGTGTGCAATAAATGGTCACGGGTTGAGGTTTACTGGTTAAGAGACAGGCTGAACTCATGATTATTTTCCTTAATTGCCTCAAGAGCTGGGCAATGAAATGTTTTTGTGTCTTCCCCAAAACAATGGTGAATGGTGCTACAGTGTTCAGGAAACATGAATGCCCCTTCCAAATGTGTTCTCTATCTACTGTGAATAGTTTGTTTTTCTTTTGTTTTTAAAATCAAGACAATTATGTAAGTAAAAAAAATAGTCGTTTGCAAGTAGGGACTTAAGTGTTCAAATGTGATTTAGATGAATGGGAAAACTCCATGAAGTTGGAAAGTAAGAATTGTATTTCTAAATAACATAAGGGATAAACTAGGAATTCAAAGACATTTGGAATAGAATGAAACTGAAAATGCCACATAAATTCTTTCAATGACTCCATGAAGAAATCCGAGAATAGTTTGTAGTTTTAAGTGTACATATTAGGAAAGAAGAAAGGCTAAATATTATTGATCTAGTATCTACCTCAAAAAAAGTAAGAAAATATGAAAATAAAAAGAAAATAAAAATTAGTATAAAGAACATGGAATGGAGATTCAAATGAAAACAGCATAAATTAATGAAATTGAAAGCAAATATGACATATATGGAATCAACAAAGCTAAAAATGAGTACTTTGATAAATTTGTTTGGAAAAATATAAAAAATTCACAAGTAGCAAGTAGCAGAAATGAAAGATGAAATGTCTTTACAGATCTCTAGAGATAATTTAAGGTAATAGGGGGAGAGCGGAAGCTTTGAGCACATTAGTGAAACAGACAAATCCTTGGAAAAATGTACCATAATAAAATAGATCCAAGGACCGGCCAAATAGCTCAGTGGATTTAAATGCCTGCAAGCAGCCACA
>NW_004524686.1:4893321-4899152 GCF_000260255.1 Octodon degus | reverse complement strand
TGAGTTCACAGCTATGAATTTCCCTCTGAGAACGACTTTCATCGTATCCCATAAATTCTGATAAGTTGTGCTTGAATTTTCATTGAATTGTAGATATTGTTGAATTTCTTGTTTAATTTCATCTGTGACCCATTGGTTGCTATTTAGGGTTTTCTTTAATTTCTATATATTCAAGGATTTTTTTGTTTTCTTTTGTCATTTCTTTCCAGTTTCATTTCACTGTGGTCAGATAATATGCATGGGATAATTTGTTTTCTTGCATATACTTAAGCATGACCTATGGACCAGTATGTGGTCTATTTTAGAAAATGACCCATGTGCAGCTGAGAAAAATGTGTATTCAGGTGTATTTGGGTGGAACACTGTCTATATGTCCACCAAGTCCATTTGTTTCAAGCTCTGGTTCAGTTTTGTTATTTCTTTGCTAATTAATTCTGCTTGACTTATCTTTTTTGGGTAAGAGGGTGTTAAGGACTCCTGTTAAGATTGTGGTTTTGGATATTAGATTTTTCATTTCCATTAAGATTTGTTTTATATAGTTGGGTGCTCTTGTGTTTGGTGCATACATATTTATGAGTGTTACCTCTTCCTCTTGTATTTTTACTGTAACCATTATATAGAGGCCTTCTTTATTTTGCTTGATCCTTCTTGGTTTGACGATGAAACTGTCTGAGAATAGGATTTCTACCCCTGCTTTTCTCTGAGGTTCTGGGTCATATAGTATTGTTTTCCCTACTTTGACTTTCAGCCTATGAGTGTCTTTATGAGTTAAATATGTTTCTTGTACAGAGCATATTGGTGGATTTTGTTTCTTAACCCATGGTGCCATTCTGTGTCTCTTAATTGGTGAATTGCGTTCATTTACATCAAAGTTATAATTGATATGTGTTGACTTACGATTCACCTGTTATTTACCTGTTGTTATTTACTCCTATTTTCCTGTGTTTAAGTGTTTGCCCTATTTAGTTGGTAGCTTCTGGTCTCATTCATGGAGTTCTGATCATTATGGTCCCTCTCTAGAACATTATTCCTGATCCTGTGTAGGGTTGGCTTTGTCATCATGAAATTCTGTAGTTGTTGTTTATCATAGAAGTATTTCACTTCTCCATCAAACTTGAACGATAGTTTTACAAGGTATAATAATCTGGGCTGGAATTTTTTTTCTTAGAGGACTTGAATTTCTCTGCTCCATGCTCTTCTTGCCTTTATGGTCTGTGAAGAGAAGTCGGCCATAATTTTGATGGGTTTTCCTTTGAATGTGATGTGCTTCTTTTCCCTAGTGGCTTTCAGTATATTATTCTTGAGCTCAATTTCTGGGATCTTGACTATTACATGTCTCAGTGTGTTTTTAATTGGGTTGAGGTTACCTGGCATTCTGTATGCTTCAGTTACCTGAATGTCAGAGTTTTCCTCACATTTGGGAAGTTTTCTGCTATTACTTCTGCCCATATTTTTTAATGTCATTTGTATGGTCTCCTTCTTTCTCATTGATACCTATTAGTCTCTCTGTTCATCTTTGCATCATTCTGAAAGTGATGAATTATTGTTTTTCTGCATCCTAGTTGTTTTTAAGAGTTCTTTTCTTACCTTTTCACTAGCTGCACCAGCATATTCAAGATCTGAAACTCTGTCTTCACTTTCACTCTAACATTTTTGGAAGCTTGTGATTGAGATTTTAAGTTCCTCTATATCTCTTTTACTCTGCTTCATGTGATCTATTTCTTTCCTGTATTGCTCATTAAAGGAATCTGTCATTTTTCTAATCTCTATTTTTTTAAACAATGTCTTCTTTAGAAGCAGTTATTAATTCTTTTACTGCAGTATTTATTTTCAGATTTGGTTTCTTCCCTATATTTCTGTAGTTGATTCTTTACTTTGTATGCTACGATTTCAGAGAATTTTTTTTTTATTTCAGAAACACATTCCGCTCTGAGTTCCTCTGTAACTTTCTGCTCTTGCTTATTTAGTATTGACTCTATTAATTCATACATTTCAGCTGAGCTAGTGTCCTCTACTCTTGTTCTGGGTGGGCATTAGGTTTCCTCCATATGTTTCTGCATTTGATTCTTTTCTGCAGATGATTTTAATTCAGGGATTTCTTTTTTCATTTCCAATCTGAGTTTTTCTATATCTTTCTGCAGTTGTTTCTTTATTTTAGAAGTTGTTGATTCATTGATTTCAGCTGTATGATTCTGAATTTGTTCTGTGTTAGTGTGTTCAGCACTTGTTATGATTGGGATAGGCGTTTGAGATTGCATTTTGCTTTTTCTCATTGTTATTTTGTGTCGCACTGTCTTCTGATCCTTCTTGTAGAGCTTTGGTGCAGTTATAACTTTCACTCCTCCTGAAATTCAGTTGCAGATCTACAGAGTTTGGATTTATCCAGCTGTGCCTGGCTTGGGTCTGGCAGCTGTGCTCAGCTCCTTCCTGCTGCTGCCCTTGAGAGTGACCTGTTGTGCCCCTCTGGCAAGATATTCTGCTTCTGGACTAGGTTGGTGGTTCTGATCCCTACTGTCTCTTCAGGGATTGCAGATGCAGGGTTTCACCCCAGGCCTGTATGCCAGGCCTGAGCTGAGTCTGAAGGGGACAAGGTGGTTTAGGGGGGGATTGGAAGCTCTCCCACACACTCACAGGGCCTGGGGTAGGACTGAATCTGGCGATCCACAGAATACTGCAGAAATTCTCACTGGGTGGGCAGGGTGAGGGGGTGCTGCAGAGTGGTTGGGGGCTCTCAAGGGGGTGGAAGTGAGTCTCTCCCATGCTGCTTCTGGGCTTGGACCAGAAGGTCCCGCTGGTGCAGGGTAGCTGGAAGCTCTCCCACACACTCACCGGGCCTGGGCTAGGACTGGATATGAGTGTTCCCAGATCCTGGCAGAAATTGTCAGTCGGCGGGCGGGGTGGTGGGTGCTGCAGAGTGGTTGTGGGAGTGGAAGAAGGTCTCACCCACGCTGCGCTTGGGCTTGGACCAGCAGCTCCTGCCGGCATAGTGTAGCCGGAAGCTCTCCCACACACTCTATGATTCTCAATATTAAAAAGGAAAGGTCTATTTAGCTCCCAAAATGTGGAGGTTTCCGTCAATTTCATTTACTTTCCCCTCGTTGGTGGGACAAACTACCAGACACCCAAAATTAAGGAAAGAAAGTTTTATTTATCTCACAGTTAGTGGACGTTTTGGTCCATACTTGGCTGGCTCCATTGCAGTGTGGGACATGTCAGAGAGCAGCAGTCACGGTGGCACAAAACAGCATAGAGCAAATGGCAGAGCAGCAGCTAGCCTCTTTCCCTCCCTTATGTCGTATTCTGGCTACCCATCACAGGGTGGGCATAGCACTCCCACCCGTAATCACATTGGCTCATGAATCAATTGCAAACTCTAGAAACCTCATTACTGCATGAGGCTAGAGGGGACATCTAGACACAAACCAAAACATCCTGCCCCTGGCTCCTTAAAGGCTCATGCACATCCCTTTATGCAAAAGGTTTTAGTCCATCTCTAAAAGTTGCCAAAGTCCTGTTTCAGTATTGCCCAAATGTCCAGTCCCAAGTCTCCTCCAATATCTAAAGCAAACTCTAAGGTGAGCCCTTGTACAAATGAAAAGTTAAACACTTCTAACATTAAACAGAAGAAGACAAATATTACCATTGAAAAAGATACAAACGGGAATACAAAGCTTTGGGACCAAAAACGGGACTAACATTAAGTCCAGTAGTTCCTCATATAGCATTTTAAGCAATCTGTGGCAAATTGTGAGGTCCATGTGCATCCATCCCTATAGCTCTTCTGGTGCTTGTAGCTCCCCTGTTCTCTCTCTTGGGCCCACTTTGCTCCCTCCTGAAGCTTTCCTCAGACAATACATGTTCCTGGATTGTCCAAGCTTCTGAAGTCTCCACTGCACCTTTCACTTCACACTCTCGGCTTCCCACACTGCCCTCTCAGGGGCACACTGCCTAGCCTCCCAGGTGATCTGAAATCTAGGTGAAAGCTTTCTTAATCTCAGAACTCTTGCATTCTGCATGCACCTAAAACCAACACTACATGGATGATGCCAAGGTCTGCTGCCAGCTGGAGGATTAGTCAAGATTCCTTCTCTCTTAGCTGTGGGAGTCCAGTGCCTAGATCATTGAGCACACTGCCCATGATTCTGATGAACACATTCTTTATGCCACTGTGATTCTGCAACCTGGGTGGCCACCACCACCACTCTGGAACATGGTGCTTTCCAGCTTTTTTCCCAAAGCAGTCTTTCATTTTTGCAGCTTTTAACCTGCAAATGGTTCAGACTTGCTGCTTCTTGTGGTACCTTTAGGTCGTCTTTTGAATTCTCCTGTTCCTTCTCAGCATTCAAGATGTCCTCATCTCTACCTTGGTAGGCCACTTCTTTACTGGTTCTACCCTTCTGGCCAAAGTAACAATATTTTAAATAATCCTATTGTACTCTTTGCTCTTGATTCTCCACATAGATAAGGCTAAAAGCTGCCAACAGTAGCCATGCCACCACTTCAACATTCAACTGCCTCAAAATTATGTTGTCAGATTAGGGCACTACCCTAAATCTTAGTAGCAGGCAAAATATCTGGACATGAGCAAAATGCATACTTTTTGCAAAGCCATAACACACACACCATCTGAAGTCCAGCAGCCAATGTAGTCTTCTCTCTGGTTGAAATATCCCAAGCCTGGTCTTTACCAATAGGATTTCTATCAGCTTTCTGGCCTTCTAAACTCTGATCAGAAAGTCCCACACAGGGTCACCTAAGGTGTTCCAACTCTACTCTTTCAGGGGACATCTCCAAACCTTTCCTATCTCTTACCATAAGCCAATTCCAAAGGCTCTTTTTTATGGTGCAGGGTCTTACTACACAACTTAGACTCATAGTGATCTGCTTGTTTTCAGCCTCCCTAGTGCTGAGAAAAGGGGTGCATCACTACGCCTGGACTCCATTGCTAGCTCAGAGTGCCTGGGGGCAGAGCAGACATGGCATGCAGTGCCAGGGATCGAACCCTGGTCCTTGTGCTTGCCTAAGCAAACACTTAGTCCGCTGAGCTATCTTGCCAGCCCCCAAAGGCTCTTGAACCATTTGGTCAGGGAGAATTTCTGCCAGGACTCCACGTCCCCAGTAATGAATTTTGTCTCAGTTACTTTTCTCTTGTTGCTGAGTCATAATACCCAACGCCCAGAATTAAGGAAGGAAAGGTTTATTTAGCTCCCAGTTTGTGCAGATTTCAGTCCATAATTGGCTGGCTCCAAGGCAGAGTAGCACACGGCAGAGTTCATGGTGGTGGAAGACAGCAAAGGCAGCAAAAACAAAGAGAAGGAGTAGAAGGAAGCAAGCCTGTTTCCCTCCCTTATATGGTATGCAGGTGACCCAAACCAGGGTAGGTGCAGAACTCATACCCACAATCCCAGCAATGGACCATAAATCAATCATAAACTCTGGAGACTAGACCCTGACTTCCTGAGGCTTTCTGGGGACATCTGGACACAAACCATAACATGTCTCTAGAAGGAAAATTCGAGGAATCAGTGGAGCTCTTTAAAAATAAATAAATTCAGGGCCGGGGAGATAGCTTAGTAGAATAAGCACTTCCTGGCAAGTACAAGGGCCTGAGTTCAATCCCTGGTTCCACCAAAAATAAACAAATAATAAATAAATTCAGAAAGAATAAGAAAATTAAGAGTAAAAATCACCTTTTGGTTTATTTTTTTCCAAAATTTTATTGATAAACAGCAATGAGACAGTTTCAAATCAAATCTGAAGTACAATTTCAACAAATAACACACTGCATATATTCTTCTTAGTGGATGACTGCTGTACAAGATGCGGACTTG
>NW_004524686.1:4889067-4890894 GCF_000260255.1 Octodon degus | reverse complement strand
TGGTGCAGCACTTGTTTAACACACACAAGGCTCTGGGTTTTGTTTTCTGCACCAGAGAACAGCATCAGCAACAGCATCACCATCTGCAGCAGCAGCTGCAGCAACAGCAACAACAGCACGATATCTACCAGGTACAGTGGACTGTACCTATAGTCCCGGCTATGTGCGAGGTGGAAATGGAAGGATCACTTGAATGCAGTAGTTCAAGGCCAGTTTCTGCAACATAATGAGACCCTGTCTCAAGTATAAATTAAAATAATATGGCAAGAGATAAAATAAACAGTACAGTCATATGTTGCTACTAAACTGCTTTGAAACTCATGTAATTTGCCGCTTGACATATTCTGATGTGAAACATTTGTCCTGGTATTTCTGTTTGGTACTCGACCAATCAAACTAGAAGTTGTGCATATTGATCACCTTATTGCAGGCTACCCTGCTGGGCCAAAACAATTTGTTAAGCACTCATTGTTTTTTGTATGAAATTGCTTCTCTGGGAACCCATTAACAATGAGTACCAAGTTACCATTTATTGTTCCAGTTGAGTTCATTCTAGAAATGAATAAATGAATTTTCTTAAGATTCAAAAATCTATTCTAAGTTGTCACATGAATCAAGTGAGAAAAAAATGATCATATTAAGTATTAGATAGAAAAGTCAATAAAATTCATTGTCCAGTCATGCATGATGAAAAACTTTTAACAAAGTAGGAGTGAAAAGAAACTTTCTTAACCTGATAAGGTTTTTTTCCCTATCACAAAATGAAGATGTAAGCATACTTAGTTATAAAATGATAATTTTTCTTTCAGATTAGGAATGAGCAAGGCTATCCACTATAGGAATTTGAGTCTCTCTTTTGGTGATGTATGTAGCCAGTGCAGAAATGTAAGAAAAATATTTAAGATTTAAAAATTGGAAACAATGAAACAAAACTCATTGTTTGCAGATGATATCATCATGTTCTTATAAAAGTTAAATCGGAGTACAGATAATTTGTTAAATTTATAAAATAATTTAATATGATTCCTGAATACAAGTTCCCTATAAAAATTACTTCTATTTCAATGTATCGGCAAAAAGTTAGAAGATGAAATGTTTTTAGAAGTTTCCATTTATAAGTATGTACAAGTATCAAACACATATCAAATACCTAGGAAAAGAACTGTTACAATCATAGAAAACACCTATATGGAAAACTATGAAACATTATTAGGTAAGATTATGGATCTAAATCAGAGAATAAATATGTATTTTTTGTTGGTACCAGGAATTGAATCAGGACCTTTTTCTTGCCAGGTAGGCATTGTGCCTCTGAGCTACATACCTGACCCTGCAATTTTCATAGAAGATTCAATAATGTCTTCTTCAAGTTGATTCATGAAATAAACATAAGGCAACTTCAGTCAAATACCTAAATTTTCTTTTTGCATCAGTTTAAAAACTGACTTGATAATTTATATCGAAATGAAAATGTTAACAACATGAAAAACACTTTGTGTAGAAGGAAACAAAAGAAAAACCTTATCCTATGAACTATCACAAATTTTTTCACAATGATGATAATTAAAGACAGTGTGGTATTGGCACAGGGACAGATAAAACAATGGATCATAAGAGAAAATCCCAACAGACAGTTTTGCATCTGGGGACCCATGATATGTGACAGGAGTCGTACTGCCTATCAGTGATGGAAGTACAGATTTTCAGGAAATATTGCTGGACAATAGGGATTTATGGGAGAAAAATTGAAATTGGTACCCTATCTTATGCCATGTATAAAAATCAATCACAAATGTGATATAGACTTAAATTTATTTTTTATTTTTA
>NW_004524686.1:4886465-4888967 GCF_000260255.1 Octodon degus | reverse complement strand
ACTGAGCCATCTCCCTGGCCCCTAGACTTAAATTTAAATGGCAAAACCATCAAGTTTTTAGAAGTTAATATAAATTTTATTCATGATTTTGGGGTATAGAAAGACTTTTCCAACATAAAAAGTAGGAGAAGGTATTTGTAACACTGATAACCAAAAAGCACTGATATCTAGAATGCATAAAGAACATGGCTTAATGGACAGCCGAACAGCTTCTAACAACCATATCACATCATGAAAGAGGAACCCCAAAGTACTAAACAGTGATATTAGTCATTATTATAATACTAAATCTCATCATTAAGTAGAAAAATGAAAATTAAAGCCTCAATGGAGTATTGTAACTTTCATTGAATAGATCTTTGCCTTCGTTAGTAAGAGTAATTCCTAGGTATTTCATTTTCCACGGTGCTATTGTAAAAGGTATTGTTTCTATAATTTCCCTTTCAGTGTATTTTAAATGAGGGACTATTTTGTATCTGTATATACACAATAGTTAGGATTGATATACAGCTACTTTCTCTTAATTCAATGAGAAGAAAGATTGGTACTAATAGTGTTTGGACAGGATATCATGTCTGCATCTTGTACTATGAACAACCACTAGGAAGACAACAATATGCAATCTATTAATTATTGAAACTGTCCTAATAATCAGATTTGAAACTGTCTCATTGCTATTTGTTTCTCAATAAAATTAATGAAAGCCTCAATGTATACCACTACATATATAAGCAAAACATAGTCTAACCATAATAAATATCAGCCTGGATATTGAGTTGCAAAAATTGCATAACTGGTAGTAGGTACATAAACTGGTATGATCACTCTGAAAAACAGAAAAAAAGAGGAAAAGAATGGAGATGAAAGTATTTTTTGGACTACTATGTGTCATATAAAATTTAATTCCAATGACAATCTCATGAGTTTTATAAAGAAATGAGTCAGAATTTCATTCTGGGTCTCCTAGTTTTGAGTTCCATATTGTGTCTTACTGTTCCTAAAAGTTTCACTTTGTGATCTACAGAACAAATGAACCTGTTAGCAAAGGAACCCTTTAAACCAATTTATTTGGGTATGTGAGTTAGTAGACTGAACATTTCCTAAGAAATCTGAGAAATACTTGTAGATCACATGATATGAGTGGGAAAAAGTGGATTCAGGTAACAGTCTGATATATAAAATCAGGGTACAGTAGTTAACATTTCTATCTCCTTCAACATTAAAAAACTGAATAGCACATAATAACACTACATGCTTTTGGGATCTAGTTTGGTATCTCAATAAATGGATATGATATGCTCTGATCAAATCACAGTAATCACCATGTCTTTAACCTTATTATGACTTTGTGTTTGGAACTTTTGAGCTCCACTCCACTAGTTATTGTGGTCATACAAGAAATCATTAACTCTAGAACTCCCACTGTTCTGTAGAATGGTAGAAACTACTACTTCCATTTATGATTGAGTATCCATTATCTGATTCTTTCTAGTTCCCCTCTCTGTGTCCACTTTTGATGGAACAATTAATTGGATGCATTTGTCCTGGATACCTAGAAAGTGAAAGTTACTACACAACTAAATGTAGTGATTTCTCTTGAGTACAAATTTAATTGGCATGTAGAGTAACTTCAAAGATGGTTGCAGCCTGACAAATAGGCATGGGCAATAGTATAGTGTCTATTTTTAGAATTTGAGGCCATATAACTAGAGGTGGGGGTGTTGGGTCATATGGCAATTTTAAATTTAAAAGAATGGCCAAACTCTTTTTAACAGTGGCTGCACAATTTTACACCTACATTAGCATTGTGCAAGGTTCCTATTTCTTAATCAACATTATTTTCCTTAATATTTTTGTTTGCTTAAAACTATAGCAATCTTCAAGATGTGAAGTAGTACCCAACTGTGTTTCAAATTTGCATTTCCTTGATGACTAATGACAAATGTTGCCTATTTGTGTGTCCTCCAAAGAGAAAGGTCTATTCAAGTGTTTTGCATTACTTTTTGCTGTTGAGAGATCTTTAGAAATTTCTGGGACTAACACATTGCTAGTTGTATTTTCTCACATTGTGTGGGTTGTGTTTTCAGTTTCTTCATAGCTATGTTTTCATTTCACCTTTTGAAACACAGACGGTTGTCTTGAGAACTCTAATTTTCATTTTTGTTGTTGCTAGAGCTTTGGAGGTCATATCTAAGAATTCTTTACCAAATCTGTAATCATGAAGACTTAGCCCCTTATTTGTAAAGCGTTTTTATAGTATTAGCTGTTACCTTTACTTTTTCTCAAATTTTATTTAATTTTATTTTAAAGAGCAAAACAGAAACAAAAATAAATAGAAAAAAAAGAAACAGGGTAAAATACAACAATACATATGATACCGATTTTCAAACACAAATAGCTAATTAACTGGTTGTTATTTTACTTATTTTTATCATCAAATGTCAGAATACCAGATATAATTATGCAAGATTGGGGAAATAGTTGAATATTGAGGCTTGCTTA
>NW_004524686.1:4877409-4884665 GCF_000260255.1 Octodon degus | reverse complement strand
GTCTTTACCACTTAGGCAGTATGGCTTACATGTGAACTCTTTCAGAGCTCCTTAAACAAAAACAGAGTGGTAATCTTCACCTCAACCTCTCTGACCAGAAGTACAGGACATCATTACCATGAAAGTTAAAACAAAGAATGGAACGGAAAACAAGTGTTATCTATAGAATGAGCAAATTATCTGAAAATACATTTTAACTTGGAATATTAACTTGGACACGTTAACTATGGAATATTTCAGTTTTAGCACAAAACAAAAAATGTTTGCAAGGTATTGCAGTATTTCACATTTTTACTGCAAATTTTACATCAGCGTTACTCAACAACTCATCTCTAAGAAAGTGGCAGTGTTTATAAGTACAAAAATTATTACATCTAGTAGATGGTACTATACATAGGCAAAAAGACGGTTTTTTAAAAAACAGGTTTTAAAAAAATGCATAATGTCTTGATGATAACCAGTTGTCTGAAAAGCTAAAATCAGAAATAGATGTACTTGTTAATATTACTTTGCTCTGAAAAAGTTAGAATGATTCCAGGAAGTAATGATTTAAAAAGAAACATGTGATTAATATACTGTCACTTTTAAGTCCAAGCAAACTTTCATTTCAAAGAGGGAAAATTTGACTTTAACATTCTTAAAAGTACAGGACCCTTTTAATCCATTATCAAATTCAAAAAGTCATTTGTTTCCACAGGGTATTTGTATTTTAGAACATAGGTTAACAAATGGCAAGTCACTAAGTGAGTGCCAAAGAATTTGTACTACAGGTTGAATATTCCTTTTCTGAAATGCCTGGAACTAGAAAGGTTTTAGATGTTTTCACATTTTTGAGTATTTGCATATACATAAGACATCCTGAAGCAATCATGTTTCCTATAGCCTGGAAAAATGCTTTTAGTGCCTTTGTATTTTGTTTGAGGCCCATCAGAGGTCAGCTGTGGAGTTGTCCACTCGCAGCACCACATCCGTGGGCACAAAGTTTGGGATTCCAGAGTATTCTGGGTCCAGCACCAGTGATGCTCTGTAATGACAGTATAGTCATTACAAATGTATACTAACTGCCAGTGGTCACCAGCGAACATCTATGCCCAGGCCTAAACATTACTGCACTATCGAGGTCAGATTCCAGAGTGATTCTTCTACATGGATAGTAATAACTTCCATAAAGTCCAAAGGAAACTTATGGGGTCCTTCCAAAGCTGTATAATTTCCCAAATGACTTTTTTTTTTTGCTTGCAGAGCCTGTTCATCCCTTCACTTTCTTTTCAGTCATTTAGCTTTTGCAATAATTTGTTGACATTTTTGTTTCTTCTTTTGTTCCTTCTCCAGGGTTTCAATCATCTTGGCCAATTTTCAGAACAAGACCGCACTTGCTAGGAACAGTGGAGTAAGGGCCAAAATAACGGTTGTAAGGAAACCATACAGGTCCTTTGCAGCCCATTCCACTACATATTCTGCCCAAGCCTTTACATCAAATATCTCTGTAGTGGTCCTAAGAAAACTTATGCTTGAGCAGTGATCTCTAACTGTCTCCAGAGACCGTCAACTTCAGATGACCCCTGGCTGGCAGTTGTCTTCTTTGGTTTGAAGGCACGCTCTTCAGAAGTTAAATTTGCTGCCCTGGAAGCCCTTTCCTTTTTTAAAAAAAATTAAAGAGAGTGTAGTAATTGATAAGACATTAAGAACAGTACACATTTAGAAGACTAAGATGAGAGGTATTCAACCACAGGTTTTGTATTACACATTGCTGTCCTCAATGTAGTTGCTCAGATCACAGATATCAGCATACAGAGTTAGTCAAGGTGAAAATTCTAAACATTGAGTGCTATTTTCAGAAAACAACTGAAATGCCCACCACTTGAGAATCTGATGAATAAGATGTGGTATTTTTATACAATGACATACTGCTCAGCCAAAAAGAGAGACAAATCTAAAACCTTTATAGGTAAGTGGATGCAACTAGAGGCTATACTCACAAGTGAAATAAATCAGACCCATATATGTAAATATCATATTGTTTCTCTAGTGTAAGAACCTGAAGGAGTAAATAAAACATGAAAGGTATAATAGATACAGTAAAATAGAAAGAAACTGAACTTAAGGATTAAACAAGAAAAACGAGAGAAAGGAGCAAATGTAGCAAAAAAGGAAGGGGGGAACATGCAAGTATATATACAGGATGGCTGAGATCATTGTAACTTTAGGTTTTGACTCATGTTAAATTACTTTTTTATACTATGTGAATTAAGGGCCCAATTTCAGTCCTGGGATATGGATAGCAGTTTGTTGCAGCACAATATGTGTAAAAGAATCTTATTTCACCATTGAATGATCTTTGCATCCTTGTCAAAAATCAATTAACTTTCTGGATCTTAAAGTCTTTTCATTGATCAATGTCTTTGTTTATATAAGTATAACACTTTTGATTATTGCAACTCTGCTCTCTGGAATACGTTCACTTGGTCAGAATGTATACTTCCCTCAATATACTGCTAGATTTAGTTAGCTGGCATTTTGTTGAGGATACATGCATCTATTCTTATAAGACATACTCATCTATAGCTTTGATTTCTTGTGACGTCTTTACCTGGCTTTGTTAGTAGGGTAAGGAGGCTCATTGAATGAGTTAAGGATGCTCTTGCCTCTTTTATTGTTTAAAAGAGTTTGAGCAGAGACCATGACTGATTTTTCTTTAACTAGTTGATAGAATTTATAGCTGAAATCATCTCACTATAAGTTTTTATTGTTCTTTTCAGGAGGACTTTATTTGCTTTTTAAAAATATTTTTTACTAGTAATCCATTTTATTTTGTTTAGTGAAATTCTGTATCATTTCTAATTTTTATTATCACTATTTTGTATCCTCTTTAAAAAATAAAAAATAGAGTCACACACACACACATGACAAAAAAATAGTAGCAATTGTGCCAATGAGTCTTAATTGCCAACTTACCTGGGTTAAGAGGCTCCTAGAGTGGAGATAGAATGGGGGACATGGTATATTTAAAACTAGTCCATTGATGTTCATGGTTGCATGGGCTGCTGTGACCTGGGATCCAGTCAGTGGAGGCGTGTCTCTGAGATCCATGCCTTTGGAGGGTGTTTCTCTTGGGTGTTCTGCTTCCCAGCTCCCAGGAAGCCAGTGATTAGCTTTGCTCTCCTACAGCCCTCCACTGTGATGCTCCTACCTTGAAGCCAGTTGACTGTGGGCTAAACCCTCTGAAACCATGAGCCCAAACAAATTTCTCCTCTAAGTTGCTAGTGTTAGATATTTTGTCCCTGCAACAGGACAGCTAATAATCCAATAACAGAATGTCTTGCATATGCAGCTCAATCAATGCACATCTCTCTAATCTTGTCTAAATCACATTCCTTCTGCCCCCTGGATTAACTTATTTTAGGATTTTATTTATTGATTCTATTTCACTAGTTTGTTTAGACTATATACCTCTTCTTGAATCCATTTTGCTATTATGTGTGTTTCTATGAATTTGTTCATTTCATCTAGGCTATTTAATATGTTTACAAGTTTAGGGCAGGGGAGATGGCTCAGTGGAATAAGCACTTCCCTGGCAAGCACAAGGGCCTGAGTTCAATCCCTGGTTCTGAAAAAAAAAGTCTTCAAATATGTTTACAAATTTTCACATAATATTTAAAATTTTTATAAAGTCTCTGGTAATGTCCTCATATTTATTTAAATTTATGTATTTGCTGTAGGTTCTCACTACACAGCTCAGACTCATAGTGATCCTCCTGTTTTCAGTCTCCTCAATGCTGGGATTACAGGCAAGCGCCACCACTCCCAGACTCAGCCAGCAACTCAGAGTGCCCTGGGGGCAGGGCTGGCATGGCATGTGGTACCAGGGATTGAACCCTACTCCCTGCGTTTGCCTACGCAGGCACTTAGTATACTGAGATATCTCACTGGCCTCATTATTTATTGACTCAAGTATTCTCTCACTGTTGCAATCAATTGAACTAAAAGTCTGTCAATTTTGTCAGTCTTTTTAAAGGACTGACTTTTGGTTTTATTGATTCTATTTTGACATCCTCTGCTTTATTTATATGTATTCTGATCATATAATTTCTTTCCTTCTGTTAGCTTTGGGTTTTATTTCCTGGTCTTTTTCTAGTTCCTTAAGATGTAAAGTTACTTTATTCATTTGGTGCCTTTCCTTTCTTTTAAATTGTGAGTGTTTAATGCTACAGTGCCCCTTAGGGCCCTGATTTTCTGCATCCCAAAGGTTTCTCTGTGCTGTCCTAATACTCACTTGCCAAAATGTGTTCTAACTTTATTTATAACTTTATGACTCATTGGTTATTTAAAAGTATATTATTTAATTTCTACATTTTTGGGAATATTTTCATTTGCTTTTGTTATTGCTATATCTGGTTTCATTGGTCATCGGTATGATTTCAGTCTTTTAAAATTAGCCTAGGTGCATGAATTCAGCAAAATATTCCAATATAGTCCAGTAGTCCACACCTACAATGGAATGCCCTTCTCTAAGAAAACTAAACAAAAAAGGGGATACAAATGACGAACCATTTTGTATCTGTATATGTAAAGTAGTTAGGACAGACATACAGCTACTTTCTCTTAATTCAATGAGAAGAAAGATTTGTACTAATACGGTTTGGACAGGATATCATGTCTGCATCTTGTACTATGAATAAGCACTAGGAAGACAACAATATGCAATCTATTAATTATTGAAACTGTTCTACTAACCTGTTTTGAAACTCATTGCTATTTGTTTCTCAATAAAATTATTAAAACAAAGCATAAAATTAGCCTATGATATAGTTTATGTTAGGCAATGTTCCATGTGCACTTGATAAAAATATGCATTCTTTGAGGATATGTGGAGTGCTGTATGTATGACTGGCAAATCCAGTTGATTTATAGTGTTATTTAATGCCACTTTTTCCTTCTGATCTTCTGTATAATTTCTTCTGACCATTACAAAAAGTGAGGTATCACAGTCCCCAGCAATATTATAGAACTGTCAACTTTTCCTTAGGTCCTGTCAATTTTAGGTAGTTTGTAAATTCCTCATTCTTCTACTTTTTCCTCTCCAACTATTTTTTTTTCTGGTACTGGGGATTCAACCCATGGCCTCATGTGTTTGAGGCAAGCAGTCTACCACTGAACTACACTTGGAGCCTATACAGCTTTCTTTTCCTAATCTCTTCCTTCTTGGTCTCCTTGGCCTTCATTTTGTTTACTTTCCTTTGTTGTAGGCCGCTGTCCTCAATATCTGTGCTTGTAACTCTTTTAGGCCAAAGGCTCTCTGGAAGCTTTCTGAGCCCTGAGAATGTTCTCAGTGAAGCAACTCTAAGGCAGGCCCTAATGCCAGCCCTTTAGGGCACTACCATCAGGAATAAATCCAGAAGCTCTTTAGGAATGAATTTCCTGTTCCTTGAGGATATTTCTTATTTTTCCCTCTAACAACATGTACCAGGAGTGTGGACCAGCCTCCTCAGAGCTGCCACCTATCTAGAGAGAAGGAATAACAGGAAGGCAACATCAAATACCCCAGCACTCTCTTACAATAAAGTAGCAACTTCCTCCTTCAGTAAGTTTTTTTCCATGTTGTAATTTCTGTTATTTTGTCATGGACTCTGGGATTTTGCAAAGGGTGGTATCTGATTGTTTATATCAGCTCATTAGTTGCTTCTGTGAAGAAAAAGGGCCCTGGAAGTCCTTATGCTGCCTGCTTAGAGATTAAACCAGCAGGGAAATTTGGGGGATGATTCTGTCTTCTGTATCTTGACATGTCTGTGCATTTAAAAACTCATTCAGTTATGTATTTTAGATCAGTGTTTTTCACTCTCTGGAAATTATGTTTTAATTAATACTGTGTTAAAGAAACCATTCTGGAGGCTGTGTAAAAATATGTTGGTAGGGGCCACAACCAAAATAGGAAGCTATTGGGGTTGTGTACGCCAGAGGTGGTTGTTACCTAGACTCAGGAAGTTAAAAGCGTAAGGATACTCATTTGGGGAATGCTAAGGTGTAATGTTGACATCGATTTCTCTAAAACTCTTTGCTCTAGACTAGTGCAAGATCTTGTATTGCTAGGGTCAGAACTTCCCTGTAGTGGTTGTAGAGCTATTACAGATATTTTAAATTTTAAAGATGATAATTCATGTAAATGTTAAAGCTGATAATTTAAAAATAGATAACGTTGTGATTTTCCTGCTTTAACAAAGTTGTTGTGCTTCCCCTGGGTATGTATGTGTTATAGAGTGGTTAAGAGCAATTAGCTGATTATAACCATAACTCAGTCACTTAATTGGTTCATTACCGAGGTAAAGGCTGGAGGTTGACTATGTTGGTTTAAGGCATGATACAGGTTTTCCTAATCATATTGTGTATTCTAAGTTACAGAACAATTTTTATAGATAATAAAAAATTCCAAGGAATATAAATTTAAATAAATCATTAGTAGTGCACTTCAAAATTATTACCACATATCACATAAAAATAATTTTTTTTGGAGGGGTGGAATCGGGGATTGAGAAAAATAATTTTAAAAATCAGAGTTGCATTAATGTTTGAAGTGTTCTCATGTCAGAAAAAGTTAATAAATTCTAACTATATCCCTTTGATTTCGAGAAGGAAAATTTTTCCTGTCAAGCAATCAAGCACCTATAAGCAGCAAGATCTTCCTAGGTGGGTTCGCCAGTCATACATTTGGCCAGCAAGAATGCAGTGAGTCTAAACAATGCAAAAACTTTGACACTAAGAGGTGGAATAGGCAAGAATATCACAGGATCAGTTCCACTGTCCTTATCCGCATGAGAAGGCCAGACGAAAGATGACCTGAGCAGTGGGTTGCTGCATTATGGAGAAGCTGTCTCTAGACTATAGCCAAGCAGATCTATAGCCTGAGACGATAAAGCAAGAGAGAAAGCAGGATGGAGACTCCCACGCCTTGCTGATGGAGGAAGATGGATGAGACAAGGTCGCCTGGCAGCCACCTGAAGGGCAGGGAATTTCTGAGAAACAGTCCCAGAGAGGCTACTTCTCTTGCCACGTTCCAAGGAAGATTACTGGGCAGTTGGCAAAGCCTGAGGGGAAATCTCATTCCCACCTTGGCTCCCTGGCCTAAGTGGAGGTGCACAAGTTTGTTGGGACTTCTTATCACATCTCTTCCCCTCAATGCACTGCTTTGCAATCCAGAATGCATACTGAAAATTGCAGAACTGCCTTTAGCTATATGAAAACACAGTACAGAAAATATGTTT
>NW_004524686.1:4834320-4857778 GCF_000260255.1 Octodon degus | reverse complement strand
TCGTTTAGTCCTGGTAAATCAGAACTTCACCACCAGGTGGCGCATGACTATTCGTCAACATCCAGTGTTCAGCTGGTGGGTATTAAAAAGCCTTTCCTTGAGGGATTAAAACTTTGTCATGAATCCCCAAATGTATGTGAATTGTAACTTTCTTTTTGCTGTGTGTGGTACTAGGGTTCGACCCAGCGTACTTGCACGGAGATACATCCTCAACTTAAAAAAAAAAGAAGAAACTTTAAAATTTTGAGACAAGGTCTTGTTAAATTATTAAATTACCCAGATTGGGCTTGATTTTACGATAGTCCTCCTTCATTCTCTCCAAGTTCTGGGGCTATAGAATTGCACCACTGAAAGTTATTGTAACTTTCCACAGAATTTTTATGGAATAATTATTTTCCTGTAAGCATTTTATTCTTTATTTTCCAGATTTAATACATATATTCTTTAACTTAAAGTATCTGTAGCCCCAAGCAAATTTCAAAGAACCAACATAGTGGATCTCTGACTCTACCTGACCTAGATTTGCCAATTTTCAGCATGTCTCCATGGGACATATTAATTTTAGACATTATGGCCATTTGTTTGCAGGTACCTCAGCATGTGCCCTATGGGAACAAGTGTGTCACTCTGTTCTTTATAGCACTTTTACTTTCTTCCTAGGATCCAATGAATGAACACATCGGTTCTGATAGAGTTTTAAGCTCCTTTAATCTCCAACAGTGTCCCTCTAGAAAAACAACTGGCCCACCCCTTGCCAAATGTTATTTTAATCTGCAATTATAACCATCTACATCTCAACTGATAATGTGCACTTTCATTGTTTCTTTATCATGATCTGTATTTTCCTTTCCCCCTGGAGTATAATAAATACACAGTAAGTAGTACATATGTTCTTTCTTTGGTTTAGTACAACGTATCAAACTAGATTTTCAGATATTTCCTATCTGGTAAAAACTAATTAATTAAAATTTTTATGTAAAGCATTTACTCGACAGTCACTCTGGAATGAATGAACTTGTGAGAATCAAATTAAACATAAGGTCTGCACTATAAATGAAAAAGCACATGATTGATTCAGATGTACACACTTTTAGTTACAAATTAAAATGATCTATTTTCTTATTTTGTCCAACTTCTTGGAAGTCATTATTTTAGGGGCAGATTATATATTACCTCATTCTGTTGTCCATAATTGTTGAAAGCGAAAGATAAAGAAAATGGGTCGATTTTTATACCCGTGCAGACTGTTAGATTATGAACTTTCAGAAGGGGTGTGTACTATATTATATTCACTTTCATAATCCCAGCAGACACTATCTTTTCAATATGGCCAGATTGAACTCATCTTTGTGGCGCGAATGAATGCTTCTCTCTCTTTGTAATGAAATGTAACAAAGACAAAATTTAGCAATTTAACTAGTTAAGCATGCAATTTGGAGACAGCAGCACATTTACATTCCAGAAGAGGTTTATAGATAGCACAGTGCCAACCAAGTGGCTAAGAACAATCCGTGGGTTTCAATGGGGAATGCCAGTTGAATCAAAAATCTCCTCAGGATCCCTTGCTACAGAATTCCTCATTTTGTGTATTCCTAACACGGGGTAATCATATATTGGACAATGAAATGGAAATGCTCCTCCTGAGAGACTCAACCTTGTCAGCTCCTTTGATACCTAGTAGGACTACTGCAGGGAAAAAAAAAGAGAGAGAGGGAAGAGAACGTTGCTAGGAGACGGACGAGCCAAAAGCCCACTCTCTTGTAGGGGTTCCAGTGCAAATCAATGGAATTTAAGTATGCTTTGGATCAGAGGTTTGCCCATTAAACTGTGTCCTCTAATGAGCATGCACATTTTCACATATAATGCTTTCCATGATATTATGATTGTGAAGTACTGTTGAGGATAATCTCAAGGTAATTTATTTATTTCCATTGAGCTAATCCCTTGTTCGGAGCACGGCTCATTTTCAAGGAGCTGCTGGGTTGCGTTGCTGTTTTCCTCCACCCCTTCAGTGCGACAGCCTCAGAGCTAGTGGAGAGACAGTACGCAACTGGTAAGTAGCCAAGAAAGCGTTCATAAAATACTTAATCAGGATGCACTTTTTGAACCGTGTGACATGTTTTGTTGGAGTGGAATGATACAAACCTGTGTAGGAATTTCTGTAGTCGGCGGCACTGAGAAGATGGATTCAATTGTATATATTCCTTGGCTACTTTTCTAGTTTAAAGCTTGCTTCTTAAATGGTGAGTGAGTTGCTACAGGGAAATTCAGACACTTCCCGTTGTGATTCTTGTGAGATACTTCCTAAAATAAGATGTAAGGGGGATGTAATGAAAATGAGAAATCGCCGTTAGCCTCATGTTTGGATTAGGCGGAAGAAATGGGTTCCGACAGCTTTCTTAGTGAGTGGCATGAGAGAAATATTATTTTTGCAATGGATAGAAGAATACTTTGCTCCCTCACGCTTTTAGATTAAGAAAATTATGTGACGGGGTACCTGTTAGGACATAAAATGAAGAAGAGGGCAGCAGGTAATAATTTTAAGAGCGATTGCTTCATATGAGACAAGAACATGTATTGAATGGGAAAAACTAAAATTAGGCATTAGAATGAAAAAAAAAAGAAAGAGAAATAGCAAATTTTGTGGCTGTGCCTTCATTTGAAAAATTAATTTGCGTTATTGGACATAAATTTATACAGTAAAGACAATGTTCGTATTGGGATGTTTTGGAGGATGTGAAAAGCATAGCAGATTCCTATTGACACAGCTTTTATATGTGTTTCAGAAATATGCCTGGAAATGTCTTTTTTATAGGTCAGTTTCTTCAGGAAAAAAGAAAAGTGATGTGGTATTTTAAAGACTTTGGAATTCGTATTGATTTGACACAAGAGAGTGGAAAACAAAATAAATACGTTTTGAGTTAGATGAAAAAATAGCACTCAAAACAGAACAGTAAGCCTGAAAAGGCTGGCTGGAAAGTGTACAACGGGGGTCACTTTCTAAGTTGAGTGTGTCTGCTGGTAACAGTTTTTGTAGGGGACAGGAAAAGAATATGTTGAAGGAAGAGGGAGGGGGGATGAGCAGAGCACTGCGGCAAAGAGAGTCACTGATGCATCTAGGGACATGTGACCACTCTCTGGTGTAGCCAAGAAAAATTTCCAGGGCTCCATCTTGTATAAGAAATTCTATACGTACCAACATGTAAACAATGCTGAGATCTTGTTGTGGAACAGATTGTATTCATATTGCACAATCTTCCATTGGTCTAACTTTAGATTGGTATTTAATCTTTGCTTTTTATTGTCTTTGTTCCTAGACTTTTTTTCTCTTTGCTCTCAGTGATTTTATATGATTATTGAAATATCTTACCAAAAAGTTGTTTTCCCTTTTATTATAAAAATATATGTTATCTACTGTAGAATATTTGGAAAGGTGTACAGATGATGCTAAAAACTACCCATAATCCCATTACCTAGAGATAATCACTATGAACATAATTACTATCAATCTCTTTTCTCTGAACATATGCAAATATATGCATAGGGATATATATTTTATAGAAAAGGACCATCATATGTACATACAATTTTTATTTTGTCTTATTCATTAAACATATATTGAAAGTAATTCCTCATATTTTAAAATAGCTCACAAGAATATTATTTTACATGCATAATTTTTCATCAAATCTCACTAAAAGTCCTATTATTGAATGTATATATGTGCAGTTTTTGATGCTATGAATAATTTAAGACATATCGTCCCATATAAATCTCTGTGTGCTTTTTTGGTTTTTCCCCATAGGATAAATTCGTAGACGTGGAATTCGTGGATCAAACGGTATGAACCAGTTTAAGGTTTCTTCCCTGTCCCAAGACATATCACCTAATTCTTTTATCATTTGTGGTAATAACATTATTTTCTAATCATTGTTCACCTCTCTATTTTCATCGTGGATGGTAGTGATGTTTTGGGCATTTTGATGCTTTATATTTTTAGATATCTACATCTGTCAGCTGTTGATTTTGGGATTTCTTTTTCCCCTTGGAAGTAATTAACTATATGGATTCACCTGTACGTTCCCCCAGTTCTTTCCATTCCTTCATTTGTAATTGATTGCATAATCCATCTAAAGTTGATTTTGATGTGTGATGCAAAGTAGGATCTAATTTTGTTTTATTCTAAATAGGTCACCAATTGTTTTGGCATTACTTATTGAATAATCCAAGCTTGCTTCTTCCACTGATTTGAAAACAACAACTGTTCTCCCGTTAGCTAGGGTGTAGCTTTCCACAGGTCAGCCATTTTCTCTCCACCAAGATGGTTGCATTCCACAACAGTACTCTTTCCCTCTGGCAGCACCTGGCATTGTGCTAAAGCACCATGTTTGTTCTTCTGCCTTGTAAGAGTCCCAGGCATATGTAGTTAAAAGACTGTGGTTTTCAAACAGAAATTTTAGGTTAAATATTTGAAATGCTTATTTTGGTCAATTTTTATGAAGTAGAGTTGAAAAACTGACTACAGAAAACCATTGCTCCAGATGTGGTGTTCGTCTTAGACACACATGAGATCCCAGCTGTTTGTTTAAAAAGAGACTAGCGGCCATACCAAGGCTCCTCTTTCAACCTCTTTTTTTATTCCTCAGGTACTTGCAGAGTTAAAGCTGTCTGGACTCAGTTCCTGGAATTTTCTAGAATGGTATAACAGGAAAATGTGAGAAATGTATGAGGAGCAGAAATAAAAACGTTTGCCAGGCTGTTGCTGACAGTAGTCTGATCTAGAGATTGAGGGTGAGTTCCAATTCATCTCTTCAAGATACAGGAAATGCCCCAATGGACCCCCTGTTTTGCTGTAGGTGGGAGGCTCAAGACACAAAACACAGAATCTTTTAGTAGGAGATGGGTTAGATACTGCTTACAGAAATATTTGGCAATTTTTTTAAACATCTCGATTGCACCTGCTGAGCCCCTGCCTCCAACACTGCCTGCTTTTATTACTGACTTTTGACCCTGCCTTATTGATGGTAGAAGGAAAGGCCAGAGGGATGGGGAAAGACTTCCTTACCCATTGTTATTTCAAGACATTCCTCTCACCCAGAGGCACAGCCCTAGTCATTGCCCAACTTGATGTGCTAGGCTCTAATTTGTTTTTGAGTGGAGGCTGGTTTCCCAGGAAACAGAGCTTGGCAGAGCATGTGCACTTGTTCCTCTGCAGTGACAAAATGAGACTGTGGGACCAGAGAATGGGTCTTGGGGGTCTGCAGTGGTGGAAGGAGTTATTCTGCAGGCATGATGTCAGTTTTTCTGTACAGTAGCAAAGTGCCAACACTACTGACCTGCAAAGCCCTCTGCCGGCTTTGAGCCTCTTGATATTTCTTGTTCCCAAATCACATGCACCTGACGTTTCGCCATGCATTCCAAAGTCTTTCTAAGGTGAGACCCTGTCACATGGAAAATGAGGGGATCTCAGGCACCAAGGGGATCCATACAGAGTGGGGAAAGGAAACAAGATTGCCTAGTTTCAAACTTGCACCCCTTGTTGTTTGCATGATCAGGAGACAGTTATTCTCTGTGTGCTTGAGTTTGCACAGATGAAAATTGAGCGCAGTGACACTGTTATAATAGGGTCAGGTGCATAGTAACCATTAAAAAAGGTGTTGTCTATTGTTATTTTTAGATTTTAAGGGAGACTTGCCTGGAAAAAAGACTTGCGCCAGCAGTGTACAACTCACCCTTTCATGCCCACACTGGTCAAATGATGCAAGCACACATTTGAACCTCCAAACACAGACAGCACACAAACTTGCCCGAAACCACATAGACGTACCTCAAGCCATGGCCATAAGCATCCCATCAAGAGCCTTGCCCTGTAGCCCAGGGACACTTCCCACATCACTAGGTTCTTTTGAAGACACACAGGTTTGCCTCAACACAGAGACCCACCTAAGGGACACTGCACTGCCCCAGGGGACAGAAATGCCCTGCACAGACAATTCCAGCCTCACAGACTGCAAATCAGTCAGACTCTTCCTAAGACACGAAGATATCCAAATTCATGACATAGAACACAGTCTCTCTACAGTGCGCAGATGGTCCCCATGGCACAGAAGTATTGCCACAGAGCGCAGACTGTCTAGAGCACAGATTCGCTGGCACACACAGCCTCTCCACAGAATGCAACCTCATGACGTGGCATTGGACAGTGACCATCCCAGCAGGACATAGACTCACTCGCAGTGCAAGCCACTCTCCATGTCACGTGCAGCATGCACATTCTCCCCCGGGAAATGCAGACTGAGCCCACAGCACAGAGTGCGCACAGCACTCATACGGGCTCAGCCCACCACGCAGCGGTACAGCTGTGCCTCTGGCAGCACACGCTTGATGCTGTGTTGCACAGGACTGCATCACAACCCAGCTTGCCCTTCCTTCTGTGTACCAGTTCATTTCACAAGCACAACGACCCTATCCCAGAATCGCTTCGCATGCATTCTCATTCTGTAACATCTGACCCCAGCCCTGCAAACCCACCCTCACCACACACACCACAACCTACAACCCGCTGTTACCAGAACACACCCCTGTAATAAATGGACAGGCATCTCAGTGCAGAGCATGACACTGCAACATGCATGCAGGCCACAACAACTGGCAGACATGTTCGGCAACAGATGTGTGTGCTGCAAGAGCATCTCCCAGTCCCTTTTCCCTCAGACCTCCCAAAACACCCACACAACTTCCACCATGGGCACACATCCCGCAGCACAACACCCCTGCCCCGCAGTGTGCAGAGTGGTGCCCTGGCCTGCACTCACTGGCCAGCTTCATTTCACCAACCCCGCGTGGCTCGTGCAATGTGAGCCCATGCTTCGCAACACCAAACACCATCTGTGAAGTACTGCTCAAATTTACCAGAAAGCACTTCGACTGCTTTCACCAATCACCCATAGTGCAGGCTGTGTGCAGAACTGCTCCAAAATGCAGCTTCTTCCAGTGCTATACCTGTTTCTCTCACAACTCACACACACACTGCCACACAATAAGACAGACCATTCATGCGCAGGACACGGACTTATGCCATGACACTTATCCTTGCCTTAAAGTCTCACCCACAGTACTTAAATATGCCTTAGAATTCACAGGCATGCCTATAAACATGGAGATTGATTGCACGAGGAATAGAATTGCCTCACCACAAAGACCTAGTTTAGAGCACAAAACCTACAATGCACATCAACATTTCCCACTGCGTAGATTATAGCACATGTATTACCCTCCTGTGCAAAGTTTTTCATTTGAAGGAACACACATGCCTTACCATACTGTCGAACTACAACTCTGGCATACAGCAGAAACACGGCTTTTGCAATGGTTTAGAGCAAGGCTTCTGGACCCAGCCCACCTGGGTTTGAATCCAGATCCCATCCCTTGCTAAATGTATCATCATGGGTAAGTATATTTCTTTGTTCTTCAGTTTTCTCATCTGTAAAACAAAGAAAGATACCATTACTACTTACTTCAGAGGCTTACTGTGAATAATAAATGAATTAAGATATGTTAAGTGTTTAGTACAATGCCGGATACATGAGAACTGTTATCAGAGGTGTTAATTGATAAACATACCCCTCCCCCGCTACCCCCACTTCTACAGAAGAGTCTGTCTCTAATTCTGAAAATCATATGGCAACACAAATATTTATTGCATAATATATAAACTAACTCCGGAGCATCTCGAAACAGTCTACAAAACACAGACACCCCATCATAATACCCAGAAACCCTACAGAGCATAAATAAGGCTTCAATTTATCACGGTTCATAACATACAGAAGTACAGTGAAATTGAGCAATCTATTCTACAACATAGAGTTTCATCCTATGGTATGCAGGCCGTCTCACAATATGCAGAGTGGAGTCACAACGCCATGCCTTCCTCCACATGGCAAAGACCCACAACTCCACAGACACAGACGTAACCTGAACTCAGAGGTATGTCCTGTACCACCCAAACACACCCTCCTATGCACAGATTTTTGTACCATAACATATATTATGGGACATTCCCCTACTGTTCACAGAAATGCTTCTAAATGTGCCCCATCGCCTTACAATGTATGTATGAACCCATCCTACGATATGCAGATTTGCCTTATAATACCCATGCTCACACAAAGCATGGGTAGGCTCACAACGTGAAACTCATGTCACTGCTCTCAGACTGGCACAAGGGAGGGGTTGGCTTCAACTTCCCCAGGCACCACACAGTTGGCCTGTGCTGCGCAGTTGCTCTCCATGGTGTAAAGCATATAATCGGAGCTCTAGTTGTATGCCCTAATCCCACATACATCATTACAAATTTTATGACTTTGAAAAGATTTTTTGATTTCTCACCTGTAAATAATAAAAGTACTCATGCTATGCAGCTAGTAAGAAAAATAAACGTGTTGAGATCTAGAAGGTATTTAGAAGAGCACCTGGTGAAGAATTAGTGTTACTGATATTAGCTGTTCTTATTATAGTTGTTACTAGGCAAGGAACTGGGGTATAATGGTAAGACTCAACCTGAAACAACTAGACACAAACTACCTTGTATTGATAATCCCCTATAAAGCTCCAAATTATATCACAACATACCCTCTCAATACCCTTCCCATTCTATACCTATATTGGCTACGCTTATCCCATAACAGCTAGAAGCATCTTCCACAGAGTATCTGTATAACACTTAGACTCATCACACAATACCTAGACACATGCTACAGTGTGTAAACTTCCTATAAAAACATGTCTGTGGAAAAAGTCATCCTAGTTCAAATGCTCCCTGTCATATACACACATGTTCCACAATATATGTGGTATATGTTGTGATATATTATGTGTTTGCATGATAAAATAAAATACACATTGCTATGAATGTGTTCACTTCAAACACACTTAGACCATCCTTCTTGTCACTTGCTGAAGTAATCATGGAAGCCTCATTTTGTGAGTGTTTGTCTTTAGTTGTCCTGGTATAGCTGCCTTTATGGACCTAATTAATTTAGAAATTTGCCTTTCATGGTCTTTTTGACCTTGGAGAAAAGGTGGACCTCCAAGGGTGCCATGTTGGGTGAACAGGGCAGGTGAGGACACACAGCAGTATTTTTAGAAACCTGCCTGCCTGTTGCATGGTGGCAGAATTCACAGTATTTTTAAATCACAGCTCATAGAGTCATTTGTATGTGCTCATTCCCAAACATTGCACTAGCTTTATGGTATGAAGAGTTTACTCCAAAATTCCTATGTGCAACACATCATAAACTTTGCTGCAATAACCAGATTGCCTTTACCACACACAGAAATGGGACATGCCCCAGGAAAGTAACAGATAGGTTTTTCCTATGACGTACATACTTGTCCAACAAAATATTGTCTTGATCATAGAAGACCAGGTTTTACTCTCTGAATATGGACTTGTTCATACACATTAACACATTAAACTTCTCATAACCCACAGATATGACTCATAACACACACACACACACACACACACTTATTCCAGTATACCAAGACACATCCCCTATTAGAGCAGTTGGACTTAAAACTGCCAGAAGCACCTACAACATGTAACAGTAGCCACACTCTCACAGTCTGTCCCTGTCACACACAGATACATCACACAAGTAACTTCGTGTTACAACTTTCCAAAGAGCAGCACATCCATAAAGGATGGTTTACACACAGAAAATCACAGCATACACGTATATTCTGTGACCACCAAGGTTCATCCCACATCATACAGACTCAGATCCTAAACCCCACTAACCCCCCAGTCAGCGGCTATGGCGCACTCTATAGATAAAACTATTAACACAGACAATAGGTAGACATGCACAGACTCTACCATCAGTGCACAGATCACCTCTATAAAATACTTCCTTGTCCCTGTGAAACCTAAGCTAGTATGCAAGAAATTTTGAAAACTACACATAGAACTGAAAAGGCAAAGAGATATTCCACTTTGACTGGCCTTGTCCTATACTACTCAGATACTCAGAAATGAAGAGATTCATCCTGCCACATGCAGGGTAGCTCACCATTATAAAGAGTAGCTCCACAACACCCTAACAGGAACCACAGCATGCAGACATGCCCTCAAATGCTTCCCACAAAATAATAATAGATGTCACAAGATATCTTCCTCCACAGCACCAACACCTTCAAGCACATATAAATGCTAGACAATAGACACTTTCTGACTACAGATATGCATGACAATATCAAGACTTGCTATAATACATTCATACATGTCCCTCAGAAAACAAAACCACTTCATGATCCCTAGGCTTGCCCCAGAGTACTTGGACATTTCTCCATAATGCACATAGTCCCCACACAACATGGACTGGTTGTGAAAAAATGTTTTTGATTCCATAGCAACAAGATTTACCTTTGAAAATACAGAAATACTGAGAAATCAATGTAAAATCTTGATTCATAGACATGCCATCAACTCTCAAAGTCACTCAGCCCCATTTCAGTGTTGTATTGGCCCAGAGAGACACTTTAAGAAACTTAGGTGAGCCATGAGACCCAAGCCTATTCCTAAAACCTCGTTTTCTGCAGAGCAGCCAGAGTTATCTTGCAGTAGCCAAACTGACCTGTGTCAGTCCATTCTGTCCCATAATATGTAAACTGGCCTGAAAAAATAGACTACATAAACAACACATAGAATGGCCCTAAAGTATTTGCTTGTCTCCACAGTTCTTAGACTTTTCCTCATAGCACACATAAATGCTGGAAAAGTGACTCAAGCTGCACCACTAAGATATGTTTCCTTAACACTCAAGTTGGCCACACAACACCCAGAATAGGTATATGGATCTCCTAAATACAACACAACAAGCACACGTCTTTTGCAAGACCACGGCATACCTTACACCACATGGTATGCCCCATAATGTGGAAAGCCTCCGAGTGACATAGAAAGATTCCACAGCTACTTTCCTTACCAAAATTAAGACATGTCTTAGGACACATAGAAATTGCGAGTAACCCAGAAAAATACCTCAGGTGCCGCTATGTTCCACAACACCTAGACTCAGATTCACCATTGTTAATTAAATTTACCACCAATCAAATTCACCTATTCTACAACACCCACCTTGTCCCACAAAACCAGAAACATCATCTGTTACTTGCCTTGCAGCCAAGGTTTACTCCACAACACTCAGTAATAACTCACAACCAGAAGAACCATCAAAATCCACAGACTGGCCATAAAACCCCAACTTTTCCCCTTCACAATGCCAAAATTTGTCTGATCACACATAAAAACAGTGGACAAAACAGAAAACTATACAATGCACTGGTAGAGTTTATACCCAGACTCACCCCGTAAGAGTGGTCCAGCAGCCCAGTGATAATACTCACAGGAAACATCTTCCAAAATTTATTAAACTTACAACATACAGACCATTTCAATAAACACCTTTTTTTATTTGACTCTGCAACACACGAGCTTTACAAAACAGAGAGATCCTGTATAGCACATGGGGACTTAAAACTAAATCACAAAAGCAACGTTGCTCACTCAGACTTGCTACATAACAGAACCAATTGCCTGACACTGAGATCTATACCACAGTACCAGACTAATTCTGTGAAATCACTTCTTGCTTCTACAATGCCAAGATTTGTTTGGCAGCACAAGTCTGGAGTGCTAGAGAACACTGAGACAAAGCACTAGCACATAAATATCATGCAGATTCATTTCACAGCATCCTGACTCACCGCAGAACATGCAAGCTTCCTCTACTTCCAAGGCCCAGACTAAGCAGCTTGGCCCTATAGCCCAATCACATTCTCTACAACCTACTCTCAGCACATGACAGATTGGCCTTTCAAAAATGTTCTCTTACAAAGCAAATATTTTCCTCTGCTCTGACAGAAAACTTGAACAGCATACACATGACAAACTGCACATGACACATATGTGCTACACACATCTACAACCCCTTTATAGCACACACTCATAGTAATACTTGAATCTACCTCCACAACATCAGTCCTCACCCCCAGGCACCCAGAATCATCCCCCAAGCCGAGATTCACTACACAGCATTTAATCTAGCCCGTGAAACCCATACTGATGTCATAACACCAGGAAGACCTCTTGCCACTCAGTCTAGCCTTGCAGCAGGCAGACATGCCGTGCAGGACAAACCAGCCCCACCACTTGTGAGCGTATCTCCCCGGCAGTACACTTTCTCCCAAGCCCAGAAACATGCCAAGATTGAAAAGAACAATTGCACTTGGCACGGGTAGATCCCCAGTGCTCAATTCATTTTGCACAAACAGAGCAAGAACCCTAAGCATCCCACAGTGCCTGGACACATCCCATCATACACGGAAAATGCTCCAAAAGACGCAGGTTGTGTCTACTATGTAGCTTTTGACCCAACAAAGTATTTTCCCCCTCCAAAACACTGGCACTATGACTTAAACACATATAAATGCTCAACCACACAAATGAATCCTACGCTGTCCAGGAACGCTCCAGTGTTTGAGGGTTTGGTGCAAAATACTCCTACCTACTGCCTACCACACAGACTTGGCGCATGAGTCCATCCTCTTGCTCAGTCACCCAGATGAACCTCAGCAGCATGCAGTACTGTACTATACCCAGCCCCTTCCACTTGAAGGCCACTCTGTGGAACAGCTACCAAACCTTCACTACATCAAAGCTCTTGAAGCACAAAATGGATGGACAGCACAGACAAGTCACATAACACAGACACATGCTGGTAAAACTTGGTGTCACACCGAGATTCACACTATGACACAGAATCACTCACTAGCATGGTTTCCTCTACAACACACAGACATGACCCAAAATAAATAAAACTACCCATGTTTCAGACTTATTCTACAACATAGGGGCACGCTCTACAGCTTATATATTTTTCCCACAATGCTTACACATGTCTTACAATGCAAAGAAATTCTATATAATACAGAGCTACATAAAAGAAACACACAGTACACAGACTTGCCAGGCAATAGCCATGATTGCCTTGTTTCCCATGTATTTACCCTCAATAAAATTTAGATGGGCTCCAGAACACACAAATTTACCCATACTCCATGACAAATGTGTGTATCTATAACATACATCCATTCTATAAAACATAGAATCACTTCACAGAATTACATGATAATGCAAATTTATAACCAAAAATTCACAGATCTAGCCTACAAAACAAAGGCTCACCCCCACTTACACTTACCATGCAATTTCCACATTTACACCCAAACTTTGGACTTAGTTCAAAATACACAAACTCACCCCAAAGCAAACATAGATTTGCCCTCTCAGGATTATTTCACAACTCACATGTTTCGCATAATACTCAATCACACTTTGCAATGCGTAGACAACACTTACAATGTAGACACACTTCTGAATAGCACAGAGAACACTAAGAGCTGTCTCTCCAATATCCAGACCCACACTTCAGCACCCCAAATTTCAACCAACCACACTCAATCCAAAATATATGGCTTGGGATGGCTCAGTAGAATAAGCGCTTCCCTGGCAAGTGCAAGGAAGGGCCTGATTTCAATCCCAGGTTCCACACACACACACACACACAATATATATATATATATATATATATATATATATATATATATAGGCTTTTCCTACAACTCCTGTGTACATCTTGCTGTGCATGAATATGCTTCATAAGAAAGTCCTCAGAAAAATACAGCATTGCATGTTTCTCAGATCACATGCTTAGAAGGAATGGGCCCAGATTATGCGGTTATTTCCTCAAACCCAGAGACTTGTCCATTTCCTCCTGCACATTACCATCATAGACTTGCCTAGTGGCTCTAAAACACACCATCATAAACAGAGTCTCTGCACAACTCATGGACTTTATCCAGTCTTCAAATGCATCCTACAACATACAAACTCACCCCCCCACGGCATTGTCTTCCAATGCAGAGACTCATCTTCAAAGCATGAGATTGCCTAATAATGCTCCATCCCCACCAGATATGGTGGCAAACACATAAATATGCACCACAATACTAAGAGACATTCCATAACATCCACATGAGCCCTGCAATGCCTGCGTGCTTCCATAACGTCCACACTAACTGCTAAATAGCTAGAACCAACTTACTATGACACACACACTTCATGACACAAGACTCCTCACACATCCCATAGAAGCCCCCATCAAAATCTACAACTGTACTTCACAAAGAAAACTTTGCAAAATGCCAAGACTTGCTCCAGGATGTATCCAATATTACCGTAACACTCAGGTTTGCCTCTAAAGTCAGTCTTGCATCAAAGAAAATAAAAAATGGCTCCTGATGCCTTCAGTGAAGCTATGGTAAACAGATTTAATTCCCCCATGCTGAGACTCACCTCCTAACACCAAGAGATGCCCTATAGCCCATGGGTAAGTTTCACAATGCAAAAGTCTCTGTAGGATGCACAGCCTCACAGGAAATGTAGGATTATCCTGCTACATACCCCAAATATCCAGCCCCTGCACAAACTGTTTTGCCCCTCATGCTAACATATGTCTTATGCAATGCACACACCAATCCACATTGCATGCATTCCATTTATACTGTGCAGATTTATCCAGTGACAGAGTGGCTTCCTTACAAACACGAAGCTTCATTCTCATGCACCGATGCACCTCAAAATTCTACATTCTGTGATACAAACATCCCACAAAGAAAACATGTGCTCCTCCACACACAGAACTCGTTGAGGACTCACCGGCATTGCTCACAGAATCAAGACCTGTCATACCCTGCACAGATATGCTCCTGGCCAGGAATGTCTTTTATAGCACATCCTCACCCCACAAAACACCCTTCACGTGCACGCTGGGTCCAGCCTAAAGGGTAAAAATCCCAGCACACTGTGGCAAACACTCCAATAAAATCACACCTCATATAATACACAAATGCCTTGAAAATTCAGACACTCTTCAGAGTCACAAATTGCCACATCCGTTACACATTTTCCCTCATGTACACCCCGGAATACCTCAACTTGAATCACAACATAAAGACTTAGCCCGTATGGTTCTTCCCACAATGCACTTGCATGCTCCATAACACTCAGATTCTCCTACAACACTCAGAGTCTTGTCACAACCCCACAGCGCCACATGTCTGTATATAACCTATACTACCAAAAAGCACACAAAACAATATATAACAAGCCTCAAAATGTACAGACTTGCTCTGCAACAGAGAGATATATGCTATGTTACACGAACATACTGTACCACAAAATTTTGCTGACAAGCCATCACCCAACAGCTCAAAGGTCCACACCTGAGGACACACTCAATTCTGTAGTAGTACATCACAAAGCACAAAGAATTACTCTTAAGCAGAGTGCACCTGTAATGCAGAGTGGTTCTACAATACAAACACAAACTCTTTTGTACCCTGAACTTATACCATGTCATACAAAGTCTTTTTATAATGCTAAGACTTATACCCCCACTCCATTTAGAATCAATCTACATCGTACCGACTTGTAACATGATATACAGAATTCAACTACAACCTTTAGAAATGCCTACTAGGTTTATAAAGATCTCATACCTAGCCTATAAAACAAAGGTTTGCCCCCACTTACACGTACCATGCAATTCCCATATTTACACCCAACCTTTGGACTTAGTGCAAAATACACAAACTCACCCCAAAGCAAACATAGATTTGCCCTCTCAGGATCACTTCACAACTCACATGCTTCCCGTAATACCCCGTCACACTTTGCAATGCATAGATAACATTACCTTATGGATTTCACCACCATCTCCTCCAGCCTTAGACTCAAAAATTCACTTGAATTCTCCATAAAACACAGACATACTCTAAAATCCAAAGATTGTACACATGACATAGAAATCTGTTATAGAATCTCTGGAAGCAGCCCAAGAAACAGCATCATCGTATGACTCCAAGATATATCCCACAATATGCAGACTTCAGTGTATAGACCACAACATCTTGACCTTCCCTACAGTGAGAGGACTCTTCCATAGTCCGTGAGTTCACCTGCAGTACACATGAGTACATCTAAAAATTAACAGTCACAGATGCACAGCCTATAAGAAGAGTGTACCGTGATGATTACTGCAGAGCATTCTGAGCCATTTCATGAGACAGAACTCAGTGTTACATCAACTTCTCAACAGCATGTTGATTTGCTCCTTGGAGTCTGAAAAGAGGACCCACATGCTTACACAGAATTGGTGAGTGACTTCACCTCTTTGAGTCTGTTTACCTGTTTGTAAATATGAATGAAAACATTTCCACTTAGGCTAGTCTAAGGATAAAATGAGATCCTTTTCACAATGAAGCAAGATTCAGAACACAGCCTAAGGACGCAAACACACCTGCTTCCAATCATGGTTTAACTAAGTCCAGGTGAAGGCTGCTTTCACACGCCTTCCAGCACAGGCTAATGAAAACACAGCAGTGTGTGCTCATCGAACTTATGCAGGGACCTGCCCCAGATGAGAATGATCATGAACAGCAAATGTTTTGAATTGCTTCAGGATATTGAAGCAGCCACACCTGTGCAACTAAACACATGAAAGGGGGCTTCCAGATCTGCTTCAGAAAGAGGACAGAGTGATGGGACAAGTGTACTCAAAGGGAAGGGGGATATTTTGATGGGATTAATAACAATGTGTTTTTACTGCAATAAATTTTTAAAATTTAGATTGTTGCTGCATTTGTTGGTCACACCGCATATATTGAGAGAAACATGTTTGTACAAGGATTAAGACAGGAGCACTTAGTATGGATACATACATATGCAGGTACACTTTCTCAAAAGCATTCATTCATCCATGTCTAGACATCTAGACACAGACGCAAGGATCAAAGAAAAAGAATACGTAACAAGCATGTCCGTATTCTCCTACAGACTCATTTGTTCACAAAAGGAGGCCACCAAGTTATGTGACTGTCCCAAAATACAGACAAATCAACCGAAACATAAGTAGGTACAAGGAGAAAGGGATGTACACACACTCATGCCCACATAAACTCATACCTTAATGGACCCAGAAACTTGCCCTGATGCTTGCCTTTGTGGATACTCGCAGAAATATATATGCATATCTACACGTGAATCCCCATAAGCATGTCCCTATAAGAATACTGAGATTCTCAGATGTTACACAAAGCATGTGTGTCTACTGGCACATGCTCACAGAATTGTGTGCACCCATGCTTAAAGAGAAAAGCACACCTTCATTGACACAACTTATGCAGGCAGTTAATTGTGTGTAGAATAGTATGTATGCATGTAAAACTAGGAGAGCATGCATGCCGCAGAGGTGAGCACAACCCAGGATCAGGCAAATCTACCTATTTATGTGTCTCTATGTCTATCACAGGCATACTGATTCCTGTGCATACTGAGTCCTTATACACACATCAATTTAAACAGCTACACAGACACACACATGGGCTGACTCGGATTCATCCAAAAACATTAATTTACACAGACGCACACGACACTGAAGACATGCTGAAGTACACATAGAGGTACACATGCAAATAGAGGTAAATGAATACACAGGTAAATGCTGAGATGGACATGTGGGAATATAGAACGTTGGTGGCAAACCTGTGGCATACATGCCATAGCAAGCTGTTCGATATCATTGAAAGCTCTAAAAGGTTTGCCATCACTGATACAGAAGGACCCAGATGTAGACAAAAGCATTACAGGAAACAGCATAAGGGTCCAGATACAAAAGCACACCGAGGCACACGGGCCAGTACATATAATGTATGCACAGACACATAGACATGCAGTGTTTCTCCAAATGAACATTTGTAACCAGTAAATATGAGCCCTGCATATGTCAGAATAGACATAGATGCTAACCTGTAGGTGTGGCACACACAGAGCTAAATACAAGGGGACACGGGTACCGCCCTACACACACATTTCTATTATTGACTTGCCTACTTAGATGATGATACAGTTCAAAACTTTCTCTCAGGCACATGCACACAGAGCTCTATAATTGTGCTTGAATAGCTAGACACAATGCATATTCAGATGTGCACTTAGGTGCAGTGTATTCTCATACAGAAATGAAGCAGCCCACCAAATTATCTAAAACACACACACACACATGTATCTGCAGATAGGCTGGCCAGATGGCTCAGCAGATTAAAGTGTCTGCTTTGGCAGATGCAAGGGCTGGGGGTTGGATGCCCACGCTGGCCGTTCTGCCCCGCCCCCAGTGCATGCTGAAATGATGACTGAAACTGGGCGTTGTGGCACGTGCCTGGAATCCTAGCACTTGGGAGTCTGTAAATAGGATAATCAGTATGAGTCTGATCTGTGTAGTGAGACTCAATAGACTTTATACTAAATACATAAAAAAACTATATATCTGCAGATAGTGCATTACTAAAAGTAGTAAGAGAACACATATGCACATGCAGACACCTGCAGCCTACAAGTACACAGACGTATAGCCAAATGCATGCACACACACCGGCATATGCAATAATCTATAGATGTGCTTCTGTGCTTATGATTGTGTGCAATTTCTAAATGAACTGAAAATATACGAATGTACACATAGACATGTGCCAACATAGGTATATAGTGCATAGAGATGCTAAAATCTGAAACACAGATTTACATGCACAGACATATACACATGCAGATCTTACATACAAAAACATGCATGACCAAGAGCATGTAAACATGCAAATATTTTTAAGGGAAGCTGTGACTTTCAATGTGCTTTTGTCTTAGCCTCCTAGGAGAGTGAAAATTATTAATCCCATCAGCTGACAATATTGTATAATGTACGTGGTCTGGAGAGCACATGTTTTGTATATACATATATGTGCTCAAAATTAGAGTCATACATAACATGCAAGCTCAACACAGAAAGATGCATGCATGTACACATACCCCACTTACATGCCACACTGTGCTGGATGCACAGCTATTGAAGTTAAACACAACCCCTCCTCCCCTGCACGTTTATTCCACCCTGATCAATTCGTAGCTCAATAGATGGGTACACTTTCATTGTCATCTCACCTGTAATGCGGGAGTAATCTTCATGCCTATCTTTCAAACTTCTTTGAAGAGTCACTGAAATGAAGTGCCGACCCCCATGCTTGGAACATCACATATGGTGCTGCTAGTGCTGCTACCGATACTTATCTTTGCTAGACGCAGACTGCTTAGCTAGATAGCGTTTGACTTTTGTGGTGAAAAGTCGAAATGGTTTTATCATAGAGACATTAACACTTTTTGGAAATGTACCAATAAAGAATAATTTGTTACTGTGTTGTTAATAAACAGTAGATTCTGGTCACAAACAAGGTCATTTTTTAAGTTCTCCGAAAGGATGTTAACTGCTGTCCCTGGATAGTGGGAAGACTTCAAACAAATATTTTTTCTCATTGTTGTTATTGTCATTAGTACTATTTTCCTTTCTGTAGGAGAAACTGGAAGATGAAGAAACAGCAGGCAATAGGAGTATTGCGCGCCCAGGGCACAGTGCCATCTAGTGACCATGTTGAGTAAGTACAATATTTGTGCATTGCTTCAAATACTGGCGTTTGACAACGTTGTGGAATTGTCCTGGAGAATAAGGTAAAATATAGCAGGTTGTCAAGTTATTTGATATAGCCTCAAATAAATTAGCAATAAAGTGAAATTTTATTTCCAGGTTCCATCTCTCATCCCCGAGATTCCCTTCTGGGCTTCACTGAAACTCGTTTCTGATAGCAACAGTCTTCACACTTTTCTAAGATTTGAGGTTAACATCAGAAATTTATTTATTTTTGTATTTTAGGGAAAGGTCTGCAGGGTGTTCAGAGTCTCACTACTAGATCGGACTCGTAGTGATCCGCCTGTTTACAGCCTCCCAAGAACTGGGATTACAGTGCGCACCCCCACGCCCAGTCTCAATTGCCCTCTCAGCGCACCCCGGGGGTGGAGCCGGCACTGCAGGCCTGGGGATCGAACCCCCGACCCCTGTGCTTGCTTGCTGGTACTGTAATCCCCTAGGGTATCCGGCAGGCCCAGAAATTTATTATGAGTTTAAATATTTGCTTTTGTCATTTCTAGCATACTGTAATAATTACACATTTAATATTTGGCATTATTCTTTGAAACAAAAATATACTAATTTGATAGTCATTGTTAATTTAAAAGAAAAAAAACAATGAACAAGGTTTTCTTTAAACACTGAGCAATTTCACAGAATTTTTCTATCTCCTTGAGATAATCATTCCATTCAACTTTTTCACGTAATGGATTTTGATGTAATATATTTTTATATTTAAAGGCATTTTATTGATCATCGTGGCATCTGTCTCTCCAGAAAGTATAAAGTGATTGAAATAAATTTTCCTATGATTATAAACCTCAAGTACTGAAATATTATCCTTCAATTATTAGCAACACACAGCTCATAAGAATATTATACAGTGTGGTAAGTAGTAAACTAAAAAAGCACAATTGGTTAGAAATACACCTTTGAAATAAATTTAACTTTCTTCTTCTCCAATATTCTTTCTTTCTTTCTTTCTTTCTTTCTTTCTTTCTTTCTTTCTTTCTTTTGCGTTACTGGGGGTTGAACTCAGGACCCTGAACGTGCCAGGCAAGCACTTATTCTACTGAGCTATCTTCCCAGCCCGAAAATACATTTATAAAATGAAAAAAGAGTTAATTTTAATTGGAAAAGTTATTTCTAGATACAACCTGAGAAAACAGGTTTAATTGAAAGACATACATTAGTGGAAAGAAGTCATATATGATTTCTGTGGGTAAAATTTTACTGGCACAAACTTTTTTTTTGACAGAAGAGCTTATTCTTTAATCAAGTTGAACTAAATCCGTGTAAACATTTTGTAGCCATGTAGCCAGCATCCTATATAAACAGAATAATGGCAACATCCAACTATAGGTCTATTACATCCTTTAACATCTTGCTAACCAAAAGACTGATCTTAGCAGGCATTATGCTGGGGAACAGAATGTTTAGTTTTGGCGCTGAGAGCAGAGGAATGTCTTTGGCCTCGTGCATATTCAGCATGCACACCGTAATGAGCCACCACTCCACTCCTCGGATGTCAACTTAAGGTGTCTGCCCTAAATTCTTAATTTGTTAGTTCACCTATTATCACATAGACCCAACATTTCCATTGTAAAAATCCAACAGAAATTAGAATTATAGATCTTTATTTGCAAATCTGATCTGCCGATTTAGCGTTTTTCACCAACTCGTGGAGCAGAAACTTCCCAGGCTTCCCAGTCTTCTGCGAAGAAGGTGCCGCCTTTGTGGGGGCCTCAGCAGCCGCCAACGCAGTGTTCTTAGATGCTGGCTTAGCTGTTTTTGCTTCCTTGGCAGCCGTGATAGCTTGTTCACTTTGGGCCTTTCTAACTTTTGGTTTCTTATTCCTCTTGGCCATTATGTCAGCAAGAGATGCACTAGCGATGGCCCTCTGAAATTTGACTGCTCATCGTGTTCTTTTCTCTTGAATTTCTTCCGACTGTCCCTTTTTGTGTTTTCTTCTGTAGAGGACAGTCCAGTTTATTTGCCGAGGATTTCTCTTGGGAAGGAATGTAGACTCGCATTTTGCATCGGAAATTGGCGTAGCACCTCCCGTGTCCCGGGTAGATCCTCAGTGTAGCGCCTCCCATGTCCCTAGAAGATCTTGGACCCCCTGAAGCCGCATAGCTCGACCTTCATGGCAGCAGCCTGCAGTCAAGGCAGAAGATGGCGAATAGCGGCACAAACATTTTTAGTGTTAGAAAACAATTCAGTTTGTAGTGAGAAAAATCAGTGCCAGTTATATATATATACATACTAGTTTGCTTTCCATTTTAGTGATTAATACTGAGAAAATTTGGAAAATAATGCTTAGTTTTAAGCATGCAGCATGGCCTGGGGAGATAGCTCAGTGACGCAAGTGCCTGCTTTGCAAGTGCAAGCTCCTGAGTTTGATTCCCAGTACCTAAAAACAAAACAACATGAAATAAATTGGACAAAATACTGGGTATTAGGCAGTTGTCCTTAGATTATATGGCTGGTATATACTACATTGCAAAGAAGGGACAAATATAAATAAAGTACATAATATTTTATATTGATTATATTTTGAAATGACAATGTTTTGTGTTGTGCAAAATTATAAGTATTATTAGAATTAATTTCACTTATTTTCAAATTTTCTGAAATGTTGCAACATGAAAATTTAAAATTAGATATGTAGCTCATATTATACGTATTATATGATGGCACTGTTCTAGGCCTCGTATAGAAAAATGTCAAACTTCCTTTAAACCACAACTATGGAAATAATTGATTTGTCCCTAATCTAGTTCAATATATTAATATTCCAATGTAATCAGGATCTTTAATTATTGTTTAATTTTCCATGTTGGCACATTTCTGTTTGTAAGTTAAAAAAAATCATTAAGGTGATTTGAAAAATAATCTCTTCTTAGTACCTAGCAGTTTTCTTAGTACAACCTTTGGGAGGTTTCTCAGTGATTACATGTGGAGCCTTTCAAAGTCTACTGAATTCCCAGTCATTGCCTTCTGTTGAAGATTCGAAATATTTTATCACATCTGAGATATTTAATGTAGTTTTTCTATATAATATTAAGAAAAGATACACTTACAGAAATAATTATCATGTAAAGCCTTCATATCCACGAAATTCTAATTTTCTGTTGACCAACAGAACTTTTTAGACTTCTGCATACTTTTAGACTTCTTAGACTTTTAGTATATATCCTGATACAACAATATTCATGACCAAGTTTGAGCCTATACAGGGACAACTGTATATTGGTTGTCTAGTCAGGAGTTGCTATTCAGCCAACTGCTGGTCCCAAGTGACTGTAAAAATGCCCTTTAGATATGAAAGATATGCATCTTAGAACTGATTAAATATAGTAAGTCATTTGTCAGTACATAAGTACAGTAGAGGACAGAATGCTGAACTCCAGGACTTTGTGGCATTGGAGATTGGACCTCAATGAAAATAACCTTTCTATAGAGTGTATTTAGAAAGACAAGTGTGGATCTCATTGAAGATGTTATCATAGCCCTCTTAAATAACATTATATCTTTCACTGATTCATGGTTTTCCTAGCACTCTCTTGTTGGTTTCCTAGCTTAGATCGGGAAGGTTGGCAAACAGTAGAGTTGAGCAGAGCCTTATGTGGCAGGCTGTACCAATCCACACCTAAAAGCTTTAGCCTTTCTTCAGGGAAAACCACTTAGCACAGTCCTGTGTGAGGCTGTGGTGTCAGTGGCTATGCCTGTTCTTTATAAAACGGCTGAAAGAGGAAGTCCTTTTCTTGTCATGGCTTAATTTAGTCTTAGCCTCATGAATGTAATCTTTCTTTACTGAAGGG
>NW_004524686.1:4828745-4834050 GCF_000260255.1 Octodon degus | reverse complement strand
GTTCTAGTAGTGAGACCCTGAACACCCTGTAGACCCTTCCCTAAAAACAAAAAATCCATGAAATAAAATCTGTTCATTCAGGAATTGTTACACATTCTGACTCTAATGGTTCTCTTGATGATAAAAGACATTTATGAGGGTTGGAAAAACCAGAAGTCTTCATAGAAGAAGAATAAGAGAATTGGTGACATATTGGTTCACTTGTCTCTATAGATAAATATTATACGAAGACTTAGGTACCTTTTGTAGGTACGTGAACAAGGCCAACATCACGGATTTGTAACCTGGGCTCCTGCATGTGGGCCCGAGTTTAGAAGGCCTCCATTCTTACTTTAATATGCCACTGTCACCATCTTGAAATTCATAAGAAGTTTTGAAATGGGCTTCATAGTTGCATATTTGCATATTCATGTAGGCCTGGAAACTATGTAATCGACGCTGTTCTAGAGGATGCACTCATAATATAGCATGCATAAGCCACTATATTGCCACTGTTGCTATTGCCTGGAATAATAATCACAGGAGTGATAAGAAGAGCAGTAGTATTACTCATGAATATTTTATAGTAATTCTTTATTTCTTTGTGATATCACTTGGGGCCTCTTCTGTGTCTGTTTTCTCATCTATAATATATCTGTGACATAACTTGCTCTTGTTAATCCCAAATGAGTCTAGTTTTTAGAATAAAATTAAATTCACATGAAGTACTTTTAGATTTGTAAAGATCGAGTCACATGTAAAAGACTATTTATCCATGCCACCCCTCCACACACACTGCCAACCGTGGAGTCTTGGTGGTCCTGGGGGCTTGGCTGGGCTCAACAGTCGGGTTCCTGTGGTTCAGGGCCACAGAGCAGATATTCTGGAGGATCCTAGAGCCAGAAAATCAGTTCCATTGAAATCTCAGGCCACTAAGCAAGACATTTCAGTGTTGCTAAAAGGTCTGAATCCAGGAATCCACACAGAAATTGCAGAAGTGCAGCCAAGGAGAGAGTTGCAAAGAGAAGAGAGATAACGAAATGCAGCCTGCAAGCATGCTGTGAGCCCCTGGGACAGTCACAAGCACTTGTCCAGGCTACCAGGATTGAGGAGGGAGGGGCCATGAGTGACAGGCACTTCAGACTGACACACAAGATTCCTTATAGCCCAGAAGGGGATTGTATTTTTTCAGCTTCCACTGTCTAAGGACAAGAAGCTTTCATCTTGATGTGTGAAGGAGTTCATCTTCCTGATGGAAAGTGGCAAAGCACATAACCCAGCCAGAGAGAAAGTCAGAAAATGAGATGGCTTAAAGCATGCAACAATACTCTAGATGCCTTCTATGGTGCTTCCTGAGGGTCTCATGTAAGCAACTGAGGGTTTGGGGATAAAATGCAGCAGAGAAATGAAAACAGCACTTCAAATGACACCACAAAATGAAATGCGAAAAGATGATTTACAGATCACTTTGGCAAGATTTCTGTGCTTAATGAAAAGTGGTGAGCAGCACCTTGTTTTGACACTTTTCCCTTCTGCATTGCTGACAAAATGGTCAGCATGTTCCTCTCTGTTTCTCAGCCCTGCCCAGCCCCATGATATCTACTTAATTTAACCTATTACTTCCTATCACTAGAGCACTTCTGATCTATTTATGTTCTAAGCAAAAAAGAATATATAGGAAGCAAAAAGCTTTATCTAAGGAAAGCTTTTCCAGGGGTACCTCACTTTATAAGTGTATGTTAAAAATTTTTGTGTATATTAGATTATGATTTAATGAAGCTTATTGAAAAGTTTTATGCTGAATATTTTGAAAAGCCACAAGTTTATACCATATTTATTTTTACTATGCTGGGCATTTAACTCGATTATTGTAGGGTACGCTTGTGAGACTTTTGTGAGTGAGGAAGATTAAAAAAAGAAAATAAATTACATTTTGGCAAAGGGTAGGAAATTAATTCAGTCATTTGAGATTTGCATATGTCTGTTAGTATTCATTCCAGGGTATAAAAAAACGGAAAGGAACATTTTCTGCACATCTCATCTGGTTAGATACAAGTAGGCAACTTCTTAATTTTTTCCGTAGTTTTTCTTTCCCTGTTGATACATAGCCTCTTTGCAAAGAAATAGATCAAAAAATGACATAAATTCCACAAACTTAGAGGATACATTCAAGCAGTGGTTCTATATCCTGGTATTTGTTCATATGCTTGTAGCAGAAAATTCCTACAACAACAAGCTCTCCCTTTGAAATCCTCATGTGAAAAGCAATTAGTGTGATGCTGAACTATCAGAGCACTGAATGACTATCTCAAAGGATTATTTCTCAGTCATTAATGGCAGAAGGAGCTATGCAGAGAGATAACTAATAGGGTGTCAGCTCTTCATTATAGGGTCACTTAGACCAGATGTGTGTGAGAAAGGAACGCATAGATTACAGCGACAGTTTTGTTAAGCCTTAATACTTAGAATCAGGGTTCAAACAGGGTTTAAAGATGAAAGGTTCAACCTTACGAGCTTGCACAAAAAGGAACCATTTTCCCCTCTTTATTCTGCTTTAACAGTTTGTTTATTGCATTGACTAACCACAACATCACTCTGCAGGTGCCTTTACAACCAATTGATTCTTGTATTGAATACATTTGATAAAACTGTCACCTTTATATTTCCTGTTACATGATTTTATACAAATTAATGAACATTATTCAATTCTTGATTATCCTCCATTTAAATAATTGCACTGACAAGTGGTTCATTTCATAGTGGTAAGAAATTCTCCAGTTACCCAGAATAGTAATGCATATTGTATGCTTAGTTATGCATTGCCCAATATGAGCTGGGGGTAAATTTTTACAAAAAAGTGAAGAACATCTTACCCAATTTATGAGACACTCACGACATATTTAAATATGTGCACATAGGGGCCTGCGGGTTAGCTCAGTTGTTTAAGCGCCTGCTCATGCAAATGCAGTCAGCTGCAGGATACCGCAGTTCGTGGTTGGATCCCCACCTCCACTTGCATTACTAGACCCGCCCTTAAGGCAGCCTGAGCCAGAAAAAAATGCTCAGGGTCCTGGGTTCATCCCTAGTAATGCAATAAATAAATAAATACACAGAGGCAGCAAGAGAACCTTTACCATGGAGCTCACACAGATCTCAGTTCATCTGGCAGGATTCATAGTCACATTTTGAAGATAACAAGCAAATGACTGAACCAATAAAGAGTGTAGGACTGCTGATTGGGGGGACAGAAAAGTCCTTTCCCATGGGACAGTCGAGGAGCTTCTTTCTTTCCACCACTTCCCTTTGACCTTGAAGTTGATAAGATTTTGAAGTGATTTAATGACTTTACAGACCTTGGAAAATAAGAAATCACGAAAGACTTCCACTTAGATACATTTGCGTGTGTTTTTTATCCGTGGTATAAGAATGGAGCATAGGGAGGTAGGTGGATAGGAGTGAGACAGCTCTTTGTCTCCTGGCTGAGGTGGCACAGCACATTCTGTTGCAGATCTCTGCTGCAAAGCAGGAGGGAGGCGGAGCATCAGGTAGCCTCGACTCCTTTCTGTCATGTTAATTTCCTAGCACCTGAGTTTGCCCTCCAGGTTTCGGATACAGCAAAGAGCAGAGCGCAGACAAAGTTAAACCAATAGGTAAGAGGCAACGTCTGCCTTCTGATTGTTTCACAACAGATGCTTCCAGCTTTCTAGCGACTTGGCTTGAGGATGAGTGACATCCTACAGCAGAGGTGGAGTGTGAAGATAAGGGCTGTGATTGAACAGTTACGTTTGTGCTAAAGCGAGTGTTGGGCCCATTGAACTTGTGGATATCCAGAGGTTTGCATCCCAAGAGGCTGCAGGGGAGTTGGCTGTTGGGCGGGGAAATCTGGGTGCAAGTGCAAAGAAGTCCACTTGTGAGAGGCTGACAAGAGGGGACGAGACAGACTGAAGTGCTTCTGGACTAGATGGATGGTGAAAATCTATTTAGCTGCCTACTCTGACTCCAGTTAAGCCCAGCTCAGACTGTCACCAAAGTTTATATGAGCTACCTTCAATATTGCCTAAAGTCCTTCCGGGTTTCCTAGACCAAGTAAGAGTGACCAAATCTGTGAGTGAAGGAAGAGAGAAGGCTTAGCGGAGACGTTACTGTGAGAAGGAGGGTCTCCAGTGTGCTTATAGGAGCTCAATTGACACTGAGGACAACAGGAAGGAGAACAATAACGCAAGTTGAGACAGGCTAACTGAAAATGCCTGGGATTGGAAGTATTTCTGATTTTGGAATATTTGAATAGATATTACTAGCAAACATCTCTAATCCATAAACTGAAGGCATTCACATTTTGAAGCACTGGAGATTTCAAAGAAGTGATGCTCAACTGTGTATTGAAAACAGTTGCAAAAAACTCTTAGGGACCATTTAATGTAATTCTTCTTTTTCAGTGTTGAAATCCCTAGGAAATACTCCGCTCTCTGCCTGAAGATCTTGGTGTTTCCTGGGGTGGCTCATTTACTCTCTGGCCATCAGCTCTTCCCTACAGTGTGCCAAAAAATCCCTTCCTAGGTATAGGTTTTGAACTCTTGGGCAAGCCACCTCATACTGGCATGTACCCTTTTGATCATCAGAGAGAGCTATTTTCACTTATTTTTATCTTTGTATAGCTCATTTCCCCCTTAGCCATTCCTTGTTGCTTAAGTTTAAAGAGCCTGTTAACCTGAATACCTGCTTTCTTCAGTCTGAGTGGTCAGGCCAGCAAAACTCGCATGGTCTTCCTGGTGCAGACAAATTACTTGGTTCCTTGCTGAACACCATTCTTGCATTGACTGTGGGGCATTTATTTTCAAATTGCTTTGGTGCCTGACCTAGTGTTGTCAAACGGTATAAATCCAGCTGGAAGATGGCCTAGTGCTGCTTTGCTCAGGAATACAGGCAAAGCTAGTGCTTCTGAGAAAAGTGATTTTGCTCCCTGAAAATTACATTGTGGTGAATCAGGAAGGAATAAAGTAGAGGATAGAATGTTACCTGGTGCCTTGGTACTTGTTGAGAACTTTAGTGTCCACTTTTGTGCTACGTATTCCTCATTTAGTCAGTTGTGATTTCATGTCATCCCTAGGATACCAGACCAATGAAAATTTGGAAAAGTGGACACTAATTCAAGTTGAGGAGCTGGTCATTGCTCACAGTGTAGCCAGAGAGATTTTGAACTCCCTTTTCCCCTCTGATGCACCCATTCGCCCTACATGTTAAGAACGAGCAACATGATAGACCTATGCATAGAGAAATTAGAACCTGCTCAGTTCCAAATACAGCCTTTTGTTTTCTTCTTTCTCTG
>NW_004524686.1:4823930-4826540 GCF_000260255.1 Octodon degus | reverse complement strand
ATTTATGTATTTATTATTTTTGTGGTATGGAGGATTGAACTCCAGACCTTGCACTTGCCAGGCAGGCGCTTATGCCACTGAGCTCTCTTCCCAGCCCTGGAAGGTGAAGAGTTGAGTTACAAAATATTTTTTGCTCAGAAGTACTAATACTCATGCCCTCACATTTAAAGACCCCATCCGATAATTGGCATCTGAAGATGAATTCATGGGCTTCAAATACAGAAAGGCAGATGGCAAGTAAACATATGAAAAATGTTCAACACTTCTGATTATTTGAGCAATGCAAACTAAAACACTGAGATTCCATCGCACCCCCGAAAGAATGGCTAACATCAAGAACTCATCCAATAACAAATGCTGGAGGGGCTGTGGGGGAAAAGGAAGCCTTCTGCACTGTGGGTTGGAGTGCAGACTTGGCACAATCACTGTGGAAATCAGCGTGGAGAGTCCTCAGAAAAGTAAAACTAGATGTGCCATACGATGTAGCATATTTCTTGGACTTAGTAACTTTTCATGAGTATAAAAAAGACCATTTCTTTGATTCGGAATAAAATTTTATTTTTTATTTTATTTTTATTTTTTAATAATTTTATTGAGAAACTAATAGCAATGACACAGTTTCAAAACCGATTAGTAGGACAGTTACAATAATTAATAGATTGCATATTATTGTCTTCCTAGTGGTTATTCATAGTACAGGATGCAGACATGATATCCTGTCCAAACGCTATTAGTACAGATCTTTCTTCTTATTGAATTAATAGAAAGTAGCTGTATATCTATCCTAACTATTTTGTATATACAGATATAAATTGGTCCTTCATTTGTATCCCCCCTTTTTTTAGTTTTGTCAAATATAGGTATTCCATTGTCATTTAAATACTGTAGTACATGAATTCAGCAAAATATTCCAATATAGTCCAGTAGTCCATAATAGTAGTGGGTTATCCGCAGGACTGGCAATGTCACAACTGAATAAACTTTGGGATGACAACCCTACAACATTCCAAATGTGAGGCAGTTATTCCCAATTAGATGTAAAGGAATGTAAAAGAATTTTGAAACTGAAAGTTGAAAAGCTTCAATCTCTAATCGTCATTTATAATAGAGAGTTGGGGAAGTATTCAGGATGCGTGCTATTTTTTCCCAGCTTAAAACTCGGCAAAGTGGCCTTGTTCATCACATAATAACACAGGAAGCAGCAGCATTACTGCATGCAGAGCAAAGCTGATTCTGAAGCACACTGGTGCCAGTTAGTATAATGAGCTTGGCTATTGATTCTCCTAAGGCTGACCTGAGGAGCGCGAAGAGAGGAGCAGTCTGAGGCTCAGTGAATGTCCCTGCCACCACAGAGAGGGAAAGACAGTTATTTCCCAGCTTAGGACTAGGGGAGAAGATTTTGGTCTCCACAAACTAAAGGAAAAGGTAAGGAGGGCAGAAGGAGGAAGAGAAATAATATCTGTGGGCAGTTATTAAGAAACATTTGAGGTTTGAAAACATGTGCTAAGGGCCGGCCAAATAGCTCAGAGGATTAAAGCTCCTGCTTAGGCAGATGCAGAGGACAAGGTTCAATCGCTGGTGTGGCATGAGGGTCCTGCCCCCGGGGTGCTCTGAGACAACGATTGAGACTGGGCATGGTGGCACGCTCCTGAAATGTCAGCTCTTGGGAGTCTGGACACAGGCAGATCACTACGAGTTCGATCTATGTAGTGAGACCCTGTAAACCCTACTAAATACAGAAGAAAAAAAACCCCAAACATGTCCTAAGTGTCCATCAACCGATGAATGAAGGAAACGTGGAGTATATACATAATGAAACACTATTTAGCCTTAAAAAGGAATACTGGCATTTCCAGCAGTGTGGGTAGACTTAGAGGACATTATGCTAAGCAAAATAAAAAGATGAAAATGTACTTCCAGATCTCACTAATATGTGAAAACTAGCAAAGTTGAACTCAGTAAATAAATAATAGGTTCTGGAAATCTATCATACAACATGTTAACCACAGATACTAACAGTATATTGTTCATAGCAGTATATTGTATATTTGAAAACTAATAATAGATTATAAGTGTTCTAGCCACAAAAATAAGTGTGTGAACATTATAATATTCATGTTATTTTACTTGACTTAGCAACTCTATGATGTAAACATATTTAAAAACATTTGCAAGCAGGCACAGGGGTCGGGGGTTCGATCCCCAGGCCTGCCTGCCGGCCTTGCCCCTGGGACGTGCTGAGACAGCAATTGAGCCTGGGCATGGTAGTGTGCGCCTATAATCCCGCCTTGTGGGAGGCTGTAAACAGGTGAATTACTATGAGTCAGATCTAGTAGTGAGACCCTGAACACCCTATAAGCCCTTCTCTAAAATACAAAAAAACAAAACAAAACAAAACATTGCATTGTAGGCAATAAATATGTGTGATATGTTTATCAATTGCAAAAATACTGTACTGAAGCAACTGCTACTAAGACTTTCTAATCTGGGAAATAGCCACCAGGAGGTCAAGCAATGTGCAGGTGATATAAAAGAAGACCTGAAAGCCTCACCTGGTTTAAACAGAGGGAAGAATAAATTCTTTTTTTTTAAACATTTATTTATTTATTT